>NC_053500.1:9127093-9389593 GCF_905171775.1 Rana temporaria | reverse complement strand
CCCATGTACACAAGTGTCACAGGCTCCTCCCATGTACACAAGTGTCACAGGCTCCTCCCATGTACACAAGTGTCACAGGCTCCTTCCATGTACACAAGTGTCACAGGCTCCTTCCATGTACACAAGTGTCACAGGCTCCTTCCATGTACACAAGTGTCACAGGCTCCTCCCATGTACACAAGTGTCACAGGCTCCTCCCATGTACACAAGTGTCACAGGCTCCTCCCATGTACACAAGTGTCACAGGCTCCTTCCATGTACACAAGTGTCACAGGCTCCTTCCATGTACACAAGTGTCACAGGCTCCTTCCATGTACACAAGTGTCACAGGCTCCTCCCATGTACACAAGTGTCACAGGCTCCTTCCATGTACACAAGTGTCACAGGCTCCTCCCATGTACACAAGTGTCACAGGCTCCTTCCATGTACACAAGTGTCACAGGCTCCTTCCATGTACACAAGTGTCACAGGCTCCTCCCATGTACACGAGGATCACAGACTCCTCCCATGTACACAAGTATCCCAGGCTCCTCCCATGTACACAAGTGTCACAGGCTCCTTCCATGTACACAAGTGTCACAGGCTCCTTCCATGTACACAAGTGTCACAGGCTCCTCCCATGTACACGAGGATCACAGACTCCTCCCATGTACACGAGGATCACAGGCTCCTCCCATGTACACGAGTATCACAGGCTCCTCCCATGTACACAAGTATCACAGGCTCCTCCCATGTACACAAGTATCACAGGCTCCTCCCATGTACACGAGTATCACAGGCTCCTCCCATGTACACAAGTATCACAGGCTCCTCCCATGTACACGAGTATCACAGGCTCCTCCCACGTACATAAGTATTACAGCCTTTTCCATGACACTCAGAATTGAGCTCAGGTGCCTCCTGTAAAAACTGATCTTCCTTGAGATGTTTCTACAACATGATTGGAGTCCACCTGTGGTAAATTCAGTTGATTGGACAAGATTTGGAAAGGCACACACCTGTCTATATAAGGGCCCACAGTTATCAGTGCATGTCAGAGCACAAACCAAGCCATGGAGTCCAAGGAATTGTCTGTAGACCTCGGAGACAGGATTGTATGGAGGCACAGATCGGGGGAAGGGTACAGAAACATTTCTGCAGCATTGAAGGTCCCAACAAGCACAGTGGCCTCCATCATCTGTAAATGGCAGAAGTTTGGAACCACCAGGACTCTTCCTAGAGCGGGCCGCCCGGCCAAACTGAGCGATCGGGGGAAAAGGGCCTTAGTCAGGGAGGTGACCAAGAACCTGATGGTCACTCTGACAGAGCTCCAGCGTTTCTCTGTAAAGAGAGGAGAACCTTCCAGAAGAACAACCATCTCTGCCGAACTCCACCAATCAGGCCTGTATGGAGGAGTGGCCAGACGGAAGCCACTCCTTAGTAAAAGGCACATGACAGCCCGCCTGGAGTTTGTCAAAAGGTGCCAGAAGGACTCTCAGACCATGAGAAACAAAATTCACAGGCTCCTCCCCTATACATAAGTATCACAGCCTTTGCTCAATCGGGTTCAAGTCTGGGCTCTGGCTGGGGCCACTCAAGGACATTCACAGAGTTGTCACCGTAGCCACTCCTTTGTTATCTTGGCTGTGTGCTCGTTGTCCTGTTGGAAGATAAACCTTCACCCCAGTCTGAGGTCCAGAGCGCTCTGGAGCAGGTTTCCATCAAGAATGTCTCTGTACATTGCTGCATTCATCTTTCCCTCGATCCTGACAAGTTTCCCAGTTCCTTCCACTGAAAAACATTCCAACAGCATGATGCTACCACCACCATGCTTCACTGTAGGGATGGTATTGGTCAGGTGATGAGCGGTGCCTGGTTTCCTCCAGACATGACACTTGCCATTCAGACCAAAGAGTTCAATCTTCGTTTCATCAGAATTTTGTTTCATGGTCTGAGAGTCCTTCAGGTGCCTTTTGACAAACTCCAGGTGGGTCCACTAGATTGACTTCTCTCGAATGGGAAGATTCATAGATGGTTCAGTAGGGACCGGCTGAATTTCGATCCATCTACGACCCGCATAAAGCCTCGTACACTCAATCGGATTTTCATCGGACAAGCCTCGGAATTTTGTCCTGAAGGGCGTTGGTCGTGAACTTGTATTGCATACAAACGGCAAAGAATTGTTGGCCAACAAACATGAAACATGTTTTTTTCAGCTCTTTAGCGCCACCTTTTGGGCAACTTCTGCTAATGTTGGGTTATGGTTAGAATTGCTTCTTCGGACTTGTGTACACATGATCAAATAATCACACATTTGTTGTCGGAAATTTTAAAGCATGCTAGCCCACATTTGTTGGCAGAAACTCCGCCAACAACTGTTCGATGAAGCGGACAAAACGGTCCGATTTTACGACAACAACCCACCATCACACAATTCCCATTAGAGAATCCAATCGTGTGTACGGTCCTTAACCACTTCCCGCCCGGTCAATAGACAATTGATGTCCGGGAGGTGGTTGTGAAATCCTGACTGGACGTCTATTGACGTCCTGCAGGATTTCATGCCGGAGCGCGCCGTGGGGGCGCGCAGCGCGGCGATTGGTGATGCGGGGTGTCAGTCTGACACCCTGCATCTCCGATCTCGGTAAAGAACCTCCGGCGGAGGCTCTTTACCACGTGATCAGCCGGCTGTTAAAAATGTAAACAGAAGAGCCGTTGATGGCTCATCCTCACTCGCGTCTGACAGATGCGAGTAGAGGAGAGCCGATCGGTGGCTCTCTTGACAGGGGGGGTTTGCGCTGATTGTTTATCAGCGCAGCCCCCCCTCGGATGCCAACACTGGACCACCAGGGAAGGGCAAAAAAATAAATAAAAAGGGGAAGAAAAAAAAGGCAGTAAAAAAAAAAAAAGAATAGATGCCAATCAGTGCACTGACTGGCAACATGGACCCCTCAGTGTCCACCTATCAGTGGCCATCTGTGCCACCCATAAGTCCCGCCCACGAGTGCCCATTTGTGCTGCCTATGAGTGCCCATCAGTGCCGCCTATGAGTGCCCATCAGCCCACACCAGGGAGAAAGCC
Organism: Rana temporaria; assembly: GCF_905171775.1. Lineage (NCBI taxonomy): Eukaryota > Metazoa > Chordata > Amphibia > Anura > Ranidae > Rana > Rana temporaria. The sequence continues at coordinate 9,386,533 of NC_053500.1, read as the reverse complement.
TCGCATTACTGTGTGGAGTTACAGACAGAAGAACAGGAAGTGAGGATTTCTCAGAAGAAATAAGGACATTTAAAAGCAAAATGGAAGGATGAGGTAAGTGAAGGAGGACGGCACTAAGGTAAAGGAAGCTATTTAGGGAAAACATTTTTTTCCTTTACAACCCCTTTAAGTAAAAAAACTTAGACACGGGAGTCCCACTCATGCCCATAGTGGGTAAAAAAAAATCAAGCAAACAAAAATGGCTGCAGAAAGAGGCACGAATCTAGCACATCGTGATTGAGCAGATGCAAATTAGGCGGCCGCGAGGCCCCTGTGTGTGCGCAAGGCCTTAGGCGGCCGCCTAATTAAAGAGCCGCCTCTGCATGTATGTGTAATATATACACACGCACTCATTATAAATAAATGTAAACAATATTTTAAAATATATTAAAACATGGACGGTGTTAGTAGAGCAGTGGACATGTCAGTAGGGCAGAGGTTGGCATCAGTAATTTTTTATTATTTTATTTTTTACAACTTTTTTTTAGGAGCCCCATTGGGTGGTTTGGTGAAATATCAGCATGATAAATCTGTGCCACACGGGGGGGGGGGGGGGGGATTAGGGTGTGCCTGAGCACACGCTTATGGTTTGCTTATTATAGCCAAAGCCTAAGGATAGTAGTGTTCATTTGTATTTTATTTATTTATTGAGAGAGTGAGAAGAAGAGCGAGAGAGCGCGAGAAGACGAAGAGCGAGAGAGCGAAGAAGAGCGAGAGAGCGAAGAAGAGCGCGAGAGAGAGAGCGAGAGCGCGAGAAGAGCGAGAGAGAGAGAGAGCGCGAGAAGAAGAGAGAGAGAGAGCGCGAGAGCGAGAAGAAAAGCGCGAGAAGAAGAGCGAGAGAGAGCGCGAGAAGAAGAGCGAGAGAGAGAGAGCGCGAGAGCGAGAAGAAAAGCGCGAGAAGAAGAGCGAGAGAGAGCGCGAGAAGAAGAGCGAGAGAGAGAGCGCGAGAAGAAAAGCGCGAGAAAAAGAGCGAGAGAGAGCGCGAGAAGAAGAGCGAGAGAGAGCGCGCGAGAAGTAGAGCGAGAAGAAGAGCGAGAGAGAGCGAGAAGAAGAGCGAGAGAGAGCGAGAAGACGAGCGAGAGAGAGCGAGAAGACGAGCGAGAGAGAGCGAGAAGACGAGCGAGAGAGAGCGAGAAGACGAGCGAGAGAGAGCGAGAAGAAGAGCGAGAAGAAGAGCGAGAAGAAGAGCGAGAGAGAGAGAGAAGAAGAGCAAGAGAGAGGGAGCGAGAAGAAGAGCGAGAAGAAGAGCGAGAAGAAGAGCGAGAGAGAGAGAGAGAGAGAGAGAAGAAGAGCAAGAGAGAGGGAGCGAGAAGAAGAGCAAGAGAGAGGGAGCGAGAAGAAGAGCAAGAGAGAGAGCGAGAAGAAGAGCAAGAGAGAGAGCGAGAAGAAGAGCAAGAGAGAGAGCGAGAAGAAGAGCAAGAGAGAGAGCGAGAAGAAGAGCGAGAGAGCGAGAAGAAGAGCGAGAGAGAGCGAGCGAGAAGAAGAGCGAGCCAGAGAGAAAGAGAAAGAAAGAGCGAGAGAGAGAGGTCATTGTTCACATACAAAGACCAGTTTGCTGGACAACACTGTTGCAAATAGAAAATAAAAATGGTGGCGCAGATTAGCAGCATAACACAAGTCAGTCTGGTATTGAGTCCGCAGGGCACAGCAGCTCAGAGCTGGCATCTCCTTCTTCAAGCGTGTAACTTTGCTTTGGAGAACCAGCTTGGGGTGACGTGGTATAAATAGGGGTGGAGGCCCCCGGGTTATCTCCTCCTTCACTGTCCACAATCACTACAGTGGTCTCCTCTTGGATTAAGGCATTGAGGCCATCGAGGTCAGAAGAGCTCATACCCGACTCAGAGATGAAGGTTGGGTTCTCCGGGGATTCTGGGTCGCTTTCTTCACCATTGTCTATAAGCACCTCCTGTATGGAGTCCTCGCTATCCTGTGCCGGAGAACTTGGCACAACCGTCTCGCACACAATGACCTGTGACCCTAGAGACTGAGGCGAGGCCATTAACTTGACATGACTTAACATATGGAGCTGGTCAGTGGTCATTGACTCTTGCCCGTTTCTTTCTCCACTAGAGGGGTCTGCATTGGTCAAGGAAGCCCCAGAACGTTCTTCCCCGTCATCTACTTCCATCTTTTCTACAATAAATGCCGCCACGGTGTCGTCTTTGCCGGATTTGTCAATGTCACTTTGTCCGGACTCGTCGACCGAAAGCTGCAACATGGTCAACTCTTGAGCTTTGTGAAGCATGATCTCGTTGTGCTGTCTCTTATGACTCCGCAAGGAGTCCTCCCTAACAAATGAAGCCTCACAGAGGTCACACCTGAAAGTTTTCTTTGCGTCCACTTTGTTACTTTTCCGAGATCCCAACTGCCTGGGAAAGTTCCCGTCCGCTTTCTGAACGTCGAACTTGCAGTTCACCTCGTCGCTGTGAACTTTTTTAATGTGCGTGGTCAGGTTGCTGCGCTGTTTAGTGTCAAACTGGCAAAGGTGGCATTTGAACGGTCGGTCCTGGGAGTGGATGCGCTCGTGGACTTTGAGCGCCGCCCTGTTGGCACAGGTGTAGCTGCATTCCAAGCACTTGACCGGCAGCTCCGGCAGATGGGTGCGCAAGTGTTGGCGCAGGTCTCCCTTGCTGCTGCACTGAAAGTCACACTGCGTACACTTGAACGTGCATTCTGAATTGTGTTTCATCCGTATGTGGGACTTCAGATTTCCCTTCATGGCACAGAAGAAGTCGCAGAACTCGCAGCGGTAGGGTTTCTCCCCCGTGTGAACGCGCATGTGTCTTCTCAGGTCCGAGTTGATTTTGAACTTGGAGCTGCAGAGCATGCATTGGAAGGGGGCATCACCTGGAATACAAGAACGATTGTCAGAGGGATCGGAAAAAAATACACACAAGCAGAAAGGCAATGCTGTCTGGTGAGCTACTCCATACTTACCGTATATACTCGAGTATAAGCCAAGTTTCTCAGCACATTTTTTTGTGCTGAAAATGCCCCCCTCGGCTTATACTCGAGTCACCTTTTTGCGCCCGATCTTGCGGACTTTGGAGACCCGGTACCGGCCAGCTGTAGGTCACCTGGACCCCACACATGTAGCCCCAGTTCTCCTCTACAAGTGTGCAAAGTTTGTTGTCTGGGGGACCTATGGCCGGGGAGTACCGATTTTTAAAAGCAGGGCACCCCTTCCTTATGCTGCGTACAGACGGTCGTTTTCTGTATTAAAAAAAAACGACGTTTTAAATCATGAAATAAAACAACGTTTTTGAAACATCATTTTCAAAGACGAAGTTGCCTACACACCATCGTTTTTTCACAATGCTTTAGCAAAGCGAGGTTACGTTTCACCACTTTTTTCCATTGAAGCTCGCTTCATAACTAGCTTCTGGGCATGCGCGGGTGTAAAAACGTAGTTTTTTGCTACACACTGTCAATTTCTGTGAAGTAAAAAACAACGTTTTGAAAAACGACACAAAAAATTCAAGCATGTTCGAATTTTTTTTTTGACGTTTTTTTGAAGACATAAAACAACGTTTTGCCCACACACTATCATTTTAAATGACGTTTTTTAAAACGTCGTTTTTTTTCATCACAAAAAACGACCGTCTGTATGCGGCATTAGACTCCCATGTTAAAACGGTAATTTCTACAGTGACTTTGGGGACCTGTTACCGGCCGGTCGTAGGTCCCCTGGACCCCAAACGTGCACACATGTAGCCCTAGTTCTCCTCTACAAGTGTGCAAAGTCTGTTGTCTGGGGGACCTACGGCTAGGGAGCACCAATTTCTCAAAGCCGGGCACCCCTTCCATAGACTCCCGTCAGTCTAGTCATGGGCACAGTGAAGCATACAGATGGACACCCTAGGCTTATACTCGAGTCAATACATTTTCCCAGTTTTTTTGTGGTAAAATTAGGTGCCTCTGCTTATATTTGGGTCAGCTTATACTCGAGTATATACGGTACTTAGGTTCCCTCACCTCTGCAAAAAAAAAAAAATCCAAGTGCGGAATTTTTTCAGAACTTTTTCTGTCGGAATTTCCAACGGTTGTAGATAGAGAGCAGGTTCTCCATTTTTCCGCCAGAAAAAATTTTGATCTGAAAATCCGTTCGTCTGTATGAAATTCCGACGCACTAAAAAAACACGCATGATCAGAATCAAGTCGGCGCATGCTCAGAAGCACTGAACTTCATTTTTTTCGGCTCTTGTCGTAGTGTTGTAGGTCACCGCGTTCTTGACGGTCGGAATTTGGTGTGACCGTGTGTATGCAAGCCAAGCTTGAGCGGAATCGTCGGAAAAAACATCCAAATTTTTTTTCGACGGCAAGTCCGATCGTGTGTACGCAGCATAACACCTTAAATCTGAGAAGGATGGGGATTCCACACCTCGTGCAGTAGCACATTCAAATTGTTTTTTTAGCTTTGGACAAGTTGGAGGAAGGTTGAAAAGCTCTATGGGGTTTATTATTTTACCACTTTGACCTCCAGAAGATTTACCCCCAAATGTTATTTGTGTACAGCGTCGCACGACCGCGCAATTGGCCTGGTCATGAAGGGGGGGCTTCATGACCAGGCCAATTGCGCGGTCGTGCCACGCTGTACACAAATAAAATTGACACTTTTTTTCCCCACAAATAGAGATTTCTTATTGTGGTATTTGATCACCTCTGCGTTTTTATTTTTTGTGCTATAAACAAAAAAAAATATTTTTTTTACTTTCTGCTATAAAACATACCCCCCCCCCCCCCAAAAAAAAAAAATCGAATTTCTTCATCAATTTAGGTCAATATTTATTCTGCTACATATTTTTGGAGAACACCCCAAAAATATGGGCTTAAAGGGCCACGTACAGGTACGTGGATGTGCCCAGCCGTGCCATTCTGCCGACGTATTTCGGCATGAAGGGGTCCTTAAGTGGTTAAGAATATGTATTCTACATTTTTTTTTTTTTGCAATAGGCGTATATTAAACCACTTCAGCCCTGGAAGAATTTCCCCCATTAATGACCAGGCCATTTCTTGCAATACAGCACTGCATCGTTTTAACTGACAATCGTACAGTCGTGCAACACTGTACACAAACAAACAAAAATGGACGTCCTTTTTCCCCCCACAAATTGAGTTTTTTATTTGTTTGCGCTATAAACAAAAAATAAATAAAAAGAGCGAAATTTTGAAAAAAAAAAAAAAAATATTCCTTTTTTTTTTTTTTTACTTTTTGCTATAATAAATATCCCCCCAAAAAAATAAAAAAAGGTCTTCCTCAGTTTAGGCCGATATGTATTCTTCTACATACCGTATTTATCGGCGTATACCGCTCACTATTTTGCCCTGAAATTCAGGGGAAAATCGTGGGTGCGGGGTATACGCCTATATACCATATATGCCGGCACCGAGTTTGAATACTGGCATATACCGAGCGCAGTACACTCGTGTATCTTCGGGCAGTCTCGGCGCCTCTCGTGCTGACGTCCTGGACGTACAGGACGTCAGTGCGAGAGTAGCCGAGCCTGCCCGACGATACACGAGTGTACTGCGCTCGGTATATGTCGGCGCAGTATTCAAACTCGGCGCGGGAAACGAGTGGGGAGGACGCCGCAGAAGGACGCCGGACCCGACTAAGAGGACACCCGAAGCCGCAGACGGACGCCGGACCTGACTAGGCCGCCGATGGACGCCGCGCAAGACACCAAAACTGCAAGTACAAAAAAACTTTTTTCCACAGGAATTCGGGGCAACTTTAGGGGTGCACGGTATACGTGGCAGCGTGCTATACCCCGATAAATACGGTATTTAAAAAAAATATAAAAAATTAGCAATAAGCGTTTTTTTGCACAAAAGTTATAGGGCCAGATTCACAAAGAGATACGACGGTGGATATCCTGATATCTACAGATACACCATCGTATCTCTAACTTACACTGGTCGTATCTATGCGCCTGATTCATAGAATCAGATACGCATAGATAGGGCTAAGCTCCGACAGTGTTACAATGTGTTACACTGTCGGATCTTTTTTTCAATTTAAAAATGGCGCCAGGGGCGTTCCCGCTGATTTACGATAAATAATATGTAAATCAACGAGATACGCAAATTCACGAACGTACGCGGACCCGACGCAGTCTTCTTACGACGTTTCCGTAGCGGCGTACCCATCGTATACTTACCCCTGCTTTCATCAGGCGCAGCCAATGTTAAGTATAGCCGACGTTCCCGCGTCGAATTTAAATTTTTTAACGTCGTTTGCGTAAGTCGTTCTAGAATACGGATGGACGTCGTTTACGTAAGCGTCGAAACCACTGACGTCCTAGCGACGTCAGTGGGAGCAATGCACGCCGGGAAATTCCCCGGACGGCGCATGCGCATTTAAATCGGCACGGGAACGCGCCTGATTTAAAAATAGTACACTCCCCTAGCCGCGGAATTTGAATTCCGCCGGGGGATTTAGGATCCGCCGTCGCAAGTTTGGAGGTAAGTGGTTTGTGAATTAGCCACTTGCCTCCTAAACTTGCGGGAGCGTATCTTAAATCACGTAGATCGAGCGGATCTATAGATCCGCTGAGCTACGTGAATCTGGCCCATAGCGTCTACAAAATAGGGGATAGATTTATGTATATATTTTTTTTTTTTTACTAGTAATAGTGGCGATCTGCGATTTTTAATCGGGACTGCCACATTGCGGCAGACAGATCGAACACTTTTGAAACTATTTTGGAACCATTGACATTTATACAGCGATCAGTGCCACGGATTACTGTATAAATTACACTGGCAGGGAAGGTGTTAACACTAGGGGGCGATGAAGGCGTTGAATGTGTCCTAGGGAGTGATTCCAACTGGGGAGAGAATAGTGATTCTAACTGGGAGAGGAGACCGATTGTTGTTCCTAAGCATTAGGAACAACAGATCACTCTCCTCACCCCTGACAGAATGGAGATCTGTCTGTTGACATTGACAGATCTCCGTTCTCAGGGTAGCCGCCAACCATGCGCATTGGCTTCTACGTCACGCGGCGGGCGCGTGCCCCTTTTACTCAAAGCGCCCGCCGTATACACGCAGGCGTGCCATTGTGCCGCCGTCAATCGGCGGTGGGCGGTCGGCAGGTGGTTAATTGGTTTGCGCAAAAGTTTCAGCGTCTACAAGATACAGAGCTGCATTATCGTCTTTTCTGCTGGCCCGGGGTTCAGCTTTACATCATAATGGGGGGGGGGGGGTTACTGCAAACCTGCCATCGCCTAGCAATTCCTCCCGGCCGATTTCTCATCGTCTGCCGAAATAAACTTTTAACCTCCCCGGAACATTCCGCCGCCACAGAACTGATGTGAGCTTTCAAACCGCACTTTGTTCTCTGTACATTAAAAGTGGATTTTAATTAAAATATCAGCATGAGACCAATTTGTAGCAAAAGCGGTTTTTACTCCAAATTTATTCTCATCGTAAAGATTTATTTATTTATTTTTTCTTCAGCTTTGTAAACAAGCGCGCAATATTTGGGACGTTCAGCTGAAATTTCACACTTAATCGCACTAAAAGCTTTATTATTATGCAGATCAGAAAGCACATTACTATGCGTTTAGATGATTATCCCGCGCAGATCACCCGCCTGATATCCATATATATGTTTTTACACTTTGTATTCCTTTTTCTTTCCCTAAACAAGAAAAACTAGACGATTTATTAATTTCTGCAATTTTAAATGGTTTCCTTGAAGTTATTTAACACTTTCCTGCCTAAAAAGGAAAGAAATATATGAACCAGAAAAAAAAAGGAAGAAAAATAAAATCAGAGCTGCTCTGTATGTCTGATGCATAGAAATGTCGTGTTTACAGGCCCTGCAACAAGTATGGACCAATCCTACAGGCCAAGTACCAAATTTTTTTTACCACTTGCCCTCCGGAAGATTGGGGAATGAGGGGGCTGCAGGGTCCACTCCCAGGGGTCCACACCCAGGGGTCACCTCTGAGGGGTCCACACCCAGGGGTCACTTCTCAGGGGTCCACACCCAGGGGTCACCTCTCAGGGGTCCACACCCAGGGGTCACCTCTCAGGGGTCCACACCCAGGGGTCACCTCTCAGGGGTCCACACCCAGGGGTCACCTCTCAGGGGTCCACACCCAGGGGTCACCTCCCAGGGGTCCACACCCAGGGGTCAGGGTCCACTCTCAAAAGGTCACCTCCCAGGGGTCCACCCCCAGGGTTAACTCTCAGGGGGTCCACCCCCAGTGTTAACCCTCAGGGGGTCCACTCCCAGGGGTCACTTCCAGGGGTCACTCTCAGGGGTCCACACCCATGGTTCACTCTCAGGGGGTCCAACCCCAGGATTAACTCTCAGGGGGTCCAACCCCAGGATTAACTCTCAGCGGGTCCAACCCCAGGATTAACTCTCAGCGGGTCCAACCCCAGGATTAACTCTCAGCGGGTCCACCCCCAGGATTAACTCTCAGCGGGTCCACCCCCAGGATTAACTCTCAGCGGGTCCACCCTCAGCATTAACTCTCAGCGGGTCCACCCTCAGCATTAACTCTCAGCGGGTCCACCCCCAGGATTAACTCTCAGGGGGTCCACCCTCAGCATTAACTCTCAGCGGGTCCACCCTCAGCATTAACTCTCAGGGGGTCCACCCTCAGCATTAACTCTCAGCGGGTCCACCCTCAGCATTAACTCTCAGGGGGTCCACCTCTCAGGGGGTCGAGGGATGAGCTCACCTGTGTGTGAACGGAGATGAACGGTCAGCTGACTGGAGTTGCGGCTGGCATATGGGCAGATCTGGCATTTGAAGGGGCGCTCGTCTGTGTGAATGCGCATGTGTTTGCAGAGGCTGCTACTGTCCGCTGCACTGTAGTCACATTCTTTACACTTGTAGGGCTTTTCTCCCGTATGTGAGCGGATGTGCGTCTTTAGCTTGTCCTTCCGGCTGAAACACTTCCCACATCTGTCACACCTGTGTGGCTTGTCACCTAAGAGAGGAGAGAGGATCGCGCTGTTACAGAAAATACCACCAAAAGAAAGCTCTATTTGTGGGGTAAAAAAAAAAAGGACGTCAATTTCGTTTGGGATCCACGTCGCCCGACCGCGCAATTGTCGTTCAAAGCGTGACAGTGCCGAAAGCTGAAGATGTGCCTGAGCAGGAAGGGAGTAAAAATGCCCGGTATTGAAGTGGTTAATAATAAAAAAAAAAAAAAAGTGTATTTTTTCCCCAAAAACAATTACATTTGAAAGACCGCTGCCCAAATACCGTGCGACATAAAATGTTGCAACGATCAGCATTTTTATTCTCTAGGGTGTCTGCTAAAAAAAACAAATATATAAATATGTATTATATATACACACATATATATATATATATATATATATATATATATATATATATATATATATATATATATATAAAAAAATATGTTTGGGAGTTCTAAGTAATTTACTATCAAAAATACAAAAATTGAATCACTTCACTTTAATCGCCCGCCGGCCATCATATGACATCCTTGACTTTGAGTGGGGATATCTGAATGATGGGTGCAGCTACAGGCATCATTCAGATATCAGCCTTTTCAGCTGCCGATTCCCTACACAGTAAGAATGATCATAGTGGCTTTTCTGCTGCTTGATCGTTCTTACAGTTGGTGAGAGGGGACCCCCTCCACCACCCTCCGGCGCTTCTGTCTCACCCCTGCTATCGGTGAGTCGGAGAACAGATCCACCGGCCCTGGATGCTGACCATAGAGATTTGCAGTGAACCAGGCGGTCGCCGGAGTCTCTATCATCGTTTGGAGGCCTGCCGCAATGTTATGACGTCACGCCCGGCCTCTGCATTCAAACAAATGGCGACGCCTTGGCTGGGAAGCTGAAATCGTTTTTTTTGGGGGGGGGGGGACTTCAGGCTTCCGAGCCTAGAGGTCAGATGTGGGGTCTTACTGGCCCCATATCTCACTGTAAATATGTTTACATTCCTTGTAATAGGAATAAAAGTGATCAAAATTATTAAAAAAAAATTTAAAGTGTCAAAACTAAAAAAGAAAAGATGGATGTCCCACAATGCCCACCTCTTGGTCATTGGTTGAGTACTGATGAGCAGAAACCAGAGTTACCTGTGTGGGTCCTCATGTGCCGTTCCATGTCTTTCATGCCATAAGCAGTCTTGAACTGACATCCTATAAGCAAAAAAAAAAAAAAAAAAAACAACAATGATCTTACTACACACTCACTAAACTTACTACACACTCACTAAACATAACTATGTATTACCAACCAAGGTAGTTCTACCTCCTCTCACCTGTATAGGTGCAGCTCTGCTTCTTCTGAGGAGAGGCAGCAGATAATCTTTTGGATCGGCTTTTTGTAGCGATGGTGGTGGCCCCACCAGTAGCCGGCGTCACCGAGCTGTCACTAGGCAGAAAGGTTTGATAGCCATGTTCAAAAACAAATTCCGGAGCAGAGACTGGACAGAAGAAGAAGGTGCCATAGGTAATGCACAGTACAATAAAGCAGACAATATAAAATGTACCTTACAATGACAAAAATGAAAGAATATCTAAACCCAAGAACAAAAATATATTATTATCCCTTTCACGCCGACGCAACGCATATATGCGTCCTCGGCTTTCGGGGGTTATACCGGGAAGATGCCTGCAGCCGCAGGCATCATCCCGGTACTGTTGTTTAGAGCCGGCGATCGGCTATCCAAACATAACAACCGATGCGGCTAAAAGCCGCTCGGTTGTTATGCCGGAGGAGCGGGAGGGGACATCCCCCCCCTCTCGCCGCTCTGACCGGGCCTCCCGTCCCACCGGGAGACCCGATCCTCCATCCGCCGCGTTCTGTGTCCAGGCGGAGACTGACACTAAGCCGTAAACGGCTTTGATTCAGTCTCCGCATTGAAACCACGGAAGCGGCGTCATGACGTCACTTCCGGGTTTCTCGGCTGTCAATGGCGCCGGATTTAAAAAAGTACACAGTATTCAGAATCGCCGTTTTCGGCGATCTGAATACTTTGAAGTGCAAAGGAGGGCTCGGGGGTCTTTTAGACCCCCAATCCCTCCATAAAGAGTACCTGTCACCACCTATTGCTGTCACAAGGGATGTTTACATTCCTTGTGACAGCAATAAAAGTGATCAAAGTGTAAAAAAATAAAATAAAAACACAATTTAATATTATAAAAAAAATAAAAATAAATAAGAAAACAAAAATTTTTTTTTTTAAAGCGCCCCCCTCCCCGCGAGCTTGCGCAGCAAAGAAAACGCATACGGAAGTCGCGCCTGCATATGAAAACGGTGTTCAAATCACACATGTGAGGTATCGCCGCGATCGTCAGAGCGAGAGCAATAATTCTAGACCTACTCTGTAACTCTAACCTGGTAACCGTAAAAAAAGTTTAAAGTGTCGCCTATGGAGATTTTTTAGGTACCGTAGTTTGTCGCAATTCCACGAGTGCGTGCAATTATAAAACGTGACATGCTTGGTATCCATTTACTCGGCGTAACATCATCTTTCACATTATGCAAAAAAAATGGGCTAATTTTACTTTTTCATTTTTTTAAAATTCATGAAAGTAAATTTTTCCCAAAAAGTTGTGTTTAAAACACCGCCGCACAAATACCGTATGACATAAAATATTGCAAAAAAATCGCCATTTTATTCTCTAGATTCTCTGCTAAAAAAATATAATATTTGGGGGTTCTAAGTAATTTTCTAGACAAAAATATGGATTTTAACTTGTAAACACCAAATGTCATACATAGGCTTAGGCATGAAAGGGTTATATTGCAGTTACCGGTCCTTAGATGTACGGATTGTATGAATTTTATTATTTTTAGACCGACTACGTATTCTACAAGTAAAGTATGGCATAAGCCATAAGAGGTCAACTACATTTGGTGAGATGGTCACCAGTCATCTCTATGACCGTCGGAGGCCCGGGCGTGACGTTATGACGTCACGCCCGTTACCCGGAAGTAAAAAAAGCCGCAATTGCGGCTGTCGGCATGAGATCGGTGATTTCTTTTTCACCGATTTCATGCTTGTAAGCCTGGAGGAGAGATGGGGGGGGGGTCTTATTGACCATCTCTCCATAAAGAGGACCTGTCACACTGATTCCTATTACAAGGGATGTTGACATTCCTTGTAATCGGAATAAAAGTGATCAAAAAAAGTAAAAAAAAGTAAAAAAAAAAGTGTAAAAATAAAAAAAATTAAGTAAAATAAAACAAACAAAAAAAAAAAAATTTAAAACGCCCCTGTCCCCGCGCGCAGAAGCGAACACGCATGCAAGTCCCGCCCACATATGTAAACGCCGGCTAAACCCCACATGTGAGGTATCGTCGCATGCGACAGAGCGTGTGCAACAATTCTAGCACTAGACCTCCTCTGTAACTCGAAAATAGTAACCTGTAAAAAATGTTAAAGTGTCACCTATGGAGATTTTTAAGTACCGAAGTTTGGCGCCATTCCATGAGTGTGCGCAATTTTAAAGCGTGACATGTTAGGTATCTATTTACTCGGCGTGACATCATCTTTCACATTATACAAGAAAATTGGGCTAACTTTACTGTTTTGTTTTTTTTTAATTCACGAAACCGTTTTTTTTCCCCAAAAAAAGGCGCTTGAAAAATTATTGCGCAAATACCGTGCGAGGAAAAAAGTTGCAATGGCCGCCATTTTATTCCCTAGGGTGTCTGCTAAAATATATATATATATATATATATATATATACATATAAATATATATATATTATATATATATATGTGTATATGTAGATTCAGAGAGATTGGATTAAATTTAGGGCGGCGTAGCCTAGCCTGTTTAGGCTACACCGCCGTAAATTAGTTAGGCTAGTAGTGATTCTCAATCTACTTACCTGCTAATCTACGGCGGCGTAGCCTTAAACGAGCGGGCGTAAGGGCGCCTAATTCAAATTGGTTGGAGGGGGGCGTGTTGTATGGAAATGAGGCTTGACCTCACGTTTTTTGACGTTATTTGCTACTGCGCATGCGCCGTGCGCCTACATTTCCCAGTGCGCATTGCGGCTAAGTACGCCGTACGGGCCTATTGATTTCGACGTGTACGTAAACGACGTTACTCCCGATTCACGGACGACTTGCGCAAACGACGTAAAAAATTCGAACCTCGCGGCGGAAACGGCGGCCATACTTTAACATTGTTATTCCACTTCATAGGTGGAATAACTTTAGGCCGCCTAAGGCCTTACGGAAACGACGTAATGCGACTGCGGCGGCCGCGCGTATGTTCGTGAATCGGCGTACAAGCTCATTTACATAATCTACAGGGGCCGCAATGGAAGCGCCACCTAGCGGCCATCAGCAACATTGCAATCTAAGATAGGACGGCGCAAGCCGTCGTATCTTAGATATGTTTAAGCGTATCTCTGTTAGAGAATACACTTGAACATAGGTCGGTGCAGATTCAGAGTTAGGTTGGCTTATCTGTAGATAAGCCGGCCTAACTCTTTCTGAATCTACCTAATAATGTTTGGGGGGTTCTGATTAATTTTCTAGCAAAAAAAATTGTGATTTTTACATGAAGGAGAGAAGTGCCAAAATAGGCGCGGTGGACAAGTGGTTAAACCACATGGCAAGAGTCCCCCAGCTGATTGGACTCAGGGAGGTGGGGGAACCCTCCATGTTGATACACTTTGTAGACCAAATCAGAATGAGACCCCCCTATTTTCTGTGCCATTCACTGGAGGTTCCTTTATAGAACGTTTGTCACATGACTCTGTTGGGTAGGATGTCCATTGGATGTGGAGAACCTCAGCTTTTGGACGGCATTGTATAATAATGAGCGGATAACAGGCTCCGGGAATCACCATTCATGGTACAGAAATGTCGCTGTGCCTACCGGTGATGGTCTGAGTCTCAGAAGTGATGGTGCGAGCCGCAGACTGCGACGGCGTCACCGAATCTCCCGACACAAACTGGACGGTACTTGTGGCTCCGGTGGCGGCGTTGGTGAGCTGGCAGCCGGTCTGCTTGTGGGTCACGAAAGCATCCAAATTATTGAACTGAGTCTTGCAGAGCCCACAGATGTGAATGTCCGCTGTGATCTCCACCAGGACTGTGGCCGTACCTGAAACTGAGAGAGCAGGAAAGAGCGGTCATAGAGTGACGGGTCTATATATACACAACCAGAAGATTCCATTCAGGCTTCATGCCATGTGCCTTAGAGCAGGGGGTCCCAAACTGGCGGCCCTCCAGCTGTTGCAAAACTACAAGTCCCATCATGCCTCTGCTTGTGGGAGTCTTGCTTGTAACGATCAGCTTAGCAATGCCTCATGGGACGTGTAGTTTTGCAACAGCTGGAGGGCCGCCAGTTTGAGACGCCTGCCTTAGAGTTATGGAAGCTCCATACCTAGCTTGACACTCTGGTCGGCCATTAGTCTGTATGTTTGGACCCCGCACATGTTCTCTGAGAAGGACGGGAAGATGGAAATAATGCCTGCGCATAGATCTGAGCTCTGTACCAGACCATACATCTCACTAGGGGTGCAACGGATCAAAAAACTCACGGTTCGGATCGTTCCTCGGATCAGGAGTCACGGATCGGATCATTTTTCGGATCAGCAGAAAAAAATACCCACATCTCCCCCCCCCCCCCACTGTAATATCCACATCCCCCCTACTGCAGTGGCGTCACTCGGTGCGAAAAAATAATAAAAATGGTGAGACCCCCCCTCAGTACAGACACCCCACAGTAGTGCAGACCTCAGACGGTAACTCCCACAGTAGTGCAGACCTCAAACAGTAACCCCCCCCCCCAGTAATGCAGACCTCAGACGGTAACCCCTCCAGTAGTGCAGACCTCAGACGGTAACCCCCCCCAGTAATGCAGACCTCAGACAGTAACCCCCCACAGTAGTGCAGACCTCAGACGGTAACCCCCCCACAGTAGTGCAGACCTCAGACAGTAACCCCCCACAGTAGTGCAGACCTCAGACGGTAACCCCTCCAGTAGTGCAGACCTCAGACAGTAACCCCCCCCAGTAGTGCAGACCTCAGACGGTAACCCCTCCAGTAATGCAGACCTCAGACGGTAACCCCTCCAGTAGTGCAGACCTCCGACGGTAACCCCTCCAGTAATGCAGACCTCAGACAGTAACCCCCCACAGTAGTGCAGACCTCAGGCAGTAACCCCCCACAGTAGTGCAGACCTCAGACGGTAACCCCCCCCCAGTAGTGCAGACCTCAGACGGTAACCCCCCCCAGTAATGCAGACCTCAGACGGTAACCCCCCAGTAGTGCAGACCTCAGACGGTAACCCCTCCAGTAATGCAGACCTCAGACGGTAACCCCCCAGTAGTGCAGACCTCAGACGGTAACCCCTCCAGTAATGCAGACCTCAGACGGTAACCCCTCCAGTAGTGCAGACCTCAGACGGTAACCCCCCCAGTAGTGCAGACCTCAGACGGTAACCCCCCCCAGTAATGCAGACCTCAGACGGTAACCCCTCCAGTAGTGCAGACCTCAGACGGTAACCCCTCCAGTAATGCAGACCTCAGACGGTAACCCCTCCAGTAGTGCAGACCTCAGACAGTAACCCCCCCCAGTAATGCAGACCTCAGACAGTAACCCCCCACAGTAGTGCAGACCTCAGGCAGTAACCCCCCACAGTAGTGCAGACCTCAGACGGTAACCCCCCCCAGTAATGCAGACCTCAGACGGTAACCCCTCCAGTAGTGCAGACCTCAGACAGTAACCCCCCCCAGTAATGCAGACCTCAGACAGTAACCCCCCACAGTAGTGCAGACCTCAGGCAGTAACCCCCCACAGTAGTGCAGACCTCAGACGGTAACCCCCCCACAGTAGTGCAGACCTCAGACGGTAACCCCCCCCAGTAATGCAGACCTCAGACGGTAACCCCTCCAGTAATGCAGACCTCAGACGGTAACCCTTCCAGTAGTGCAGACCTCAGACGGTAACCCCTCCAGTAATGCAGACCTCAGACGGTAACCCCTCCAGTAGTGCAGACCTCAGACAGTAACCCCCCCCAGTAGTGCAGACCTCAGACGGTAACCCCTCCAGTAATGCAGACCTCAGACAGTAACCCCCCACAGTAGTGCAGACCTCAGGCAGTAACCCCCCACAGTAGTGCAGACCTCAGACGGTAACCCCCCCACAGTAGTGCAGACCTCAGACGGTAACCCCCCCCAGTAGTGCAGACCTCAGACGGTAACCCCCCCCAGTAGTGCAGACCTCAGACGGTAACCCCCCCAGTAGTGCAGACCTCAGACGGTAACCCCTCCAGTAGTGCAGACCTCAGACGGTAACCCCCCCCAGTAATGCAGACCTCAGACGGTAACCCCCCCCAGTAATGCAGACCTCAGACAGTAACCCCCCACAGTAGTGCAGACCTCAGACGGTAACCCCCCCCAGTAGTGCAGACCTCAGACGGTAACCCCCCCCAGTAGTGCAGACCTCAGACGGTAACCCCCCCCAGTAGTGCAGACCTCAGACGGTAACCCCCCCAGTAGTGCAGACCTCAGACGGTAACCCCCCCCAGTAGTGCAGACCTCAGACGGTAACCCCCCCAGTAGTGCAGACCTCAGACGGTAACCCCCCCCAGTAATGCAGACCTCAGACGGTAACCCCCCCCAGTAGTGCAGACCTCAGAGAGCGGCGTGTGTTTCCCTAGAGTGCGGGCTCCTCCTCCTCTGTGGGTGTAAACAGAGAGAAGGGGCCGTCGCCGGGTGTACCAAGATGGGCGCGGCTCCGGAGCTAGGCCGAAGCCGCGAAATTAGCATTTCCTAGTGCTATGGCCGCTGAGGCAATCCGCGGATCGCATAGCGTGCCGATCCGAAGGGGGTGACCCGTTCGGATCAACGGTGATCCGTTGCACCCCTACATCTCACACATGCATGTAGACGGTACATTTGATTTTTGGAGTTATCAGTTAAAGTGGAAATAAATAGCCACCAATTTAAATGTCTTCCAAAACCGCTTTAGTTCTTTTTTAACCGGTTAAGACCCGGACCATTATGCAGGTTAAGGACCTTGCCCCTTTTTGCGATTCGGCACTGCGTTGCTTTAACTGACGATTGCGCGGTCGTGCGACGTGGCTCCCAAACAAAATTGGCGTCCTTTTTTTCCCACAAATAGAGCTTTCTTTTGGTGGTATTTGATCACCTCTGCGGTTTTTATTTTTTGCGCTATAAACAAAAATAGAGCGACAATTTTGAAAAAAAATGTAATATTTTTTACTTGTTGCTATAATAAATATCCCCCCCCCAAAAAAAAATATTATATATATATATATTATATATATATATATATATATATATATATATATATATATATATATATATATATATATATATATATATATATATATATATATATATATATATATATATATATATATATATATATATATATATATATATATAATATAAAACAATTCCCTCAGTTTAGGCCGATGCATATTCTTTTATATATTTTTGGTTAAAAAAAAAAAAAAATCGCAATAAGCGTTTATTGATTGGTTTGCGCAAACGTTATAGCGTTTACAAAATAGGGGGTAGTTTTATGGCATTTTTATTAATATATATATATTTTTTTTACTAGTAATGGTGACGATCAGCGATTTTTTTTCGTGACTGCGACATTATGGCGGACACATCGGACACTTTTGACACATTTTTGGGACCATGGTTACTGTGAAAATGACAATGGCAGTGAAGGGGTTAACCACTAGGTGGCGCTAAGGGGTTAGGTGTGCCCTAAGAGTGATTCTAACTGTAGGGGGGTGTGGCTGTAGGTGTGACGTCACTGATCGTCGTTCCCTATATCAGGAAACAGACGATCAGTGTCAGTGCCACAGAAAAGAACATGGAAGGTTTGTTTACATTCACCTCTCCCCGTTCTTCAGCTCCTGTGACCGATCGCGGGACACCGGCGGCGATCGGGTCCGCGGGCACGGTCACGGAGCTTTGGACCAATGGCTGGGCTCTTAAAGGCTGTGCCCAGCCGTGCCCTTCTGCCGATGTATATGTGCAGGAGGCGGTCCTTAAAGCGGGGTTCCCATTACATTTTTCAAATTTAAAAAATATCTGCTTTCATCTCTCCTTCTATAGTCTCTATGGTGTCACTTACCATTTTAAAATGTCCCGCCAAGTTATTGTAAAGGAACACTTTATATCTTTGCCTCTTGAACGTTCTCATTTTGCTTGTGGGCATTGTGAAGCCCACAAGCAATTACTTCCGGGAATACTGGGGATGACTAGTTCAAAGGGCCGCGTGTCCCGCCCCATTCTCGTGCGTCCGCAATAGACCTGCAGCGCCGCGCCGTCAAACACTTGGGTTGCCATCACAATGAGCGGCGGCGGCGAAAGTGCACACCATAAACATCAACAAGCCGGGAGACACAGGGGAAGCGCACGGCATCCTGGGAGCCGACGTCAGGATCCGAGGTGAATAGAAAGGCAGATTTCGTGGGACCGCATAGCAACAGGCATTTCGAGGCGAGTAAAAACATTTTTTTTTTCTTTTTCAGGTCTAAGCTACAATATAAAGCAAAGTTATATTTTTGATGGAACCTCCACTTTAAGTGGTTAAGACGGCTCTCATAAGGAACCATTCATCGAGGTGATCTATGCCCGGAAGTGGGAGCGGGGGGGCCCCCATCATGTAAAAAAAAAAAATGGAGATAAAAGTAGATCTAGGAAAAGACATGAGACTGACGCAGTCCATCACCGGACATAACAAGAGCGCATTTTGAAGACCTGGTAAAGGCTGCAATTGCTGATCCCCTTCTGAAGATGCTAGCTGACTGGCTATTTCTGGCCTAAAAGTCAGTCTGTAGAGTCAGCATGACATGAAAACTCTGATCTGCATACTTGTTCCAGGTCAGCGACTCCCAAAAGCCGGGGAGGGAAGGCAGCTAGGCAACTAGTATTTCCAGAAGTAGGTCAGCCATGGCAGCCGGCACACACACTGCTCCCAGCACAGGTCTGTATCCTGATCCACAGACTGCACAGCAATACCCGAGATTACCCAGAACACACCTACACACCGCAACTTTACATCTTCCTACAACTGGGCCTACACAACAATACCCGGGATTACCCAGAACACACCTACACACCGCAACTTTACATCTTCCTACAACTGGGCCTACACAACAATACCCGGGATTACCCAGAACACACCTACACACCGCAACTTTACATCTTCCTACAACTGGGCCTACACAACAATACCCGGGATTACCCAGAACACACCTACACACCGCAACTTTACATCTTCCTACAACTGGGCCTACACAACAATACCCGGGATTACCCAGAACACACCGCAACTTTACATCTTCCTACAACTGGGCCTACACAACAATACCCGGGATTACCCAGAACACACCTACACACCGCAACTTTACATCTTCCTACAACTGGGCCTACACAACAATACCCGGGATTACCCAGAACACACCTACACACCGCAACTTTACATCTTCCTACAACTGGGCCTACACAACAATACCCGGGATTACCCAGAACACACCTACACACCGCAACTTTACATCTTCCTACAACTGGGCCTACACAACAATACCCGTGATTACCCAGAACACACCTACACACCGCAACTTTACATCTTCCTACAACTGGGCCTACACAACAATACCCGGGATTACCCAGAACACACCGCAACTTTACATCTTCCTACAACTGGGCTTACACAACAATACCCGGGATTACCCAGAACACACCTACACACCGCAACTTTACATCTTCCTACAACTGGGCCTACACAACAATACCCGGGATTACCCAGAACACACCGCAACTTTACATCTTCCTACAACTGGGCTTACACAACAATACCCGGGATTACCCAGAACACACCTACACACCGCAACTTTACATCTTCCTACAACTGGGCCTACACAACAATACCCGGCATTTCCCAGAACACACCTACACACCGCAACTTTACATCTTCCTACAACTGGGCCTACACAACAATACCCGGGATTACCCAGAACACACCGCAACTTTACATCTTCCTACAACTGGGCTTACACAACAATACCCGGGATTACCCAGATCACACCTACACACCGCAACTTTACATCTTCCTACAACTGGGCCTACACAACAATACCCGGCATTTCCCAGAACACACCTACACACCGCAACTTTACATCTTCCTACAACTGGGCCTACACAACAATACCCGGGATTACCCAGAACACACCTACACACCGCAACTTTACATCTTCCTACAACTGGGCCTACACAACAATACCCGGCATTTCCCAGAACACACCTACACACCGCAACTTTACATCTTCCTACAACTGGGCCTACACAGCAATACCCGGGATTACCCAGAACACACCTACACACCGCAACTTTACATCTTCCTACAACTGGGCCTACACAACAATACCCGGCATTTCCCAGAACACACCGCAACTTTACATCTTCCTACAACTGGGCCTACACAACAATACCCGAGATTACCCAGAACACACCTACACACCGCAACTTTACATCTTCCTACAACTGGGCCTACACAGCAATACCCGGGATTACCCGGAACACACCTACACACCGCAACTTTACATCTTCCTACAACTGGGCCTACACAACAATACCCGGGATTACCCAGAACACACCTACACACCGCAACTTTACATCTTCCTACAACTGGGCCTACACAACAATACCCGGGATTACCCAGAACACACCTACACACCGCAACTTTACATCTTCCTACAACTGGGCCTACACAACAATACCCGAGATTACCCAGAACACACCGCAACTTTACATTTTCCTACAACTGGGCCTACACAACAATACCCGGGATTACCCAGAACACACCTACACACCGCAACTTTACATCTTCCTACACAACACAACCGGGGATGAGAAAATCTACACCACTCCTGCTACAGGGGCCAAGCATGTCCCATCCTAAGAGGACCTGCCATCTCACACAGTACAGTGGAACCTCGGATTTACGAGGATAATCCGTTCCAGGAGAATGCTTGTAATCCAAAGCACTCGCATCTCAAAGCGAGTTTCCCCATAGAAGTCAATGGAAACTAAAATAATTTGTTCCGCGTTGACTTTTTATGGCATGCAATACTGCATGTGGCCAGGGGTGGGGGGGGGGGGGCACCGGAGAGATTCGGAAATACTCGGAGATTGTTCGGCTGCCCCTCGGAAACAGAGTGTTTCTGAACAGCTCTGGCGCCCCTGCACCTCTGGCCAGATGCGGTACTGCACACCGCAGAGGCTTTGAATCCTGCTTGTTTTGCGGGACAACACTAGCAAACCGAGGGTCCGCTGTACTGGGAAAATGAAAGCAGACGTCTAAATTCCATTTCTCTCTCCATACAAGACAAAGAGAAGTCCATCTCTCTGCACAACCTTTGTTTAGGTATTTGAGGGATTGAGGAAGGGTTGGGTTGTTCTTGCTGTCTGTGTTCCCAAGAAGACGTAGCAGTCGTGGTGGGAACAATCGTGAATTCCAGACTGGACTATGCTAACGCCCTTTATCTCGGACTCCCAAAGTACCAAATCTCTCGTCTGCAAGTCGTTCAGAATACGGCCGCCAGACTGGTGACTGGGAAAAAAACATGGGAATCAATCTCACCTTCGCTGAGAACCCTTCACTGGCTGCCAGTAAAAGACAGAATTGCATTTAAAGCACTCTGCCTGACACATAAGTGCATCCATGGGAAGGCTCCGCAATATCTTTGCGACAAGATAGAACCTCACAATTCGAATCGCGTTCTGCGATCCACTGACCAAAATCTGGTCAGGGTACCAAAAACCAAATACAAGTCCAAAGGAGAAAGAAGGTTTGCTTTTCAGGGTCCTAGACTATGGAACGCTTTACCAACCAGCATTCGGTTGGAGGAAAACCACCTGACTTTCAGAAGACAGATCAAAACTCTGCTCTTTTGATGTCATGAGACACGAACAACTAGCGCCCAGAGGCGATTCAGTTCGCATGCGCCGCGCTACATAAGTTTTTCATTCATTCATTCATTCATTCATTGGAAAGATGCACCCTCTCTATGTGTAATGACGCCCACCGTCACCGACGAAGGAAAATCCAAAATTTGAGTCCTTAACTACATGCCGACCAGCCGCCGCAGTTCTACGGCGGCAGGTCGGCTCCCCTGTGCGAGAGCCCATAGTATAACGTCAGCTCTAAAACCGTCCACTAGGGGCGTGCGTGCGCCCCCGACTTCCGTGCGCATTCCTCGTTACAGAGCGAGAACCGGGAGCTGTGTGTGTAAACACACAGCTCCCGGTCCTGTCAGGGAGAGAAATGCTGATCTTCTGTTCATACAATGTATGAACAGCGATCTGTCATTTCCCCTAGTGAGGCCACCCCCCCCCCTACAGTTAGAACACACCCAGGGAACATACTTAACCCCTTCACTGCCAGTGGCATTTTTATAGTAATCCATTGGATTACTATAAAAATGCCACTGGCAGTGAAGAGGTTAACACTAGGGGGCGGGGAAGGGGTTAAGTATGTTCCCTGGGTGTGTTCTAACTGTAGAGGGGGTGGACTGACTGGGGGAAATGACAGATAAAAAAACTTTATTTGTATTGTTAGTGTATTTTTCCCAAAAAAGTGCGCTTGTAAGACCGCCGCGAGAATTTTATTCTCTAGGGTGTTAGAAATAAATATATATATATATATAAAATATGTTTGGGTGGTCCTAAGTAATTTTCTAGCAAAAAACAAAAGGGCCGGATTCATATACCTGAGCGTATCTGTCCGGCCCGCCTAACGTATCTCCGATACGTTACGCCGCTCTAACTTTGGGCGCAAGTTCTTTATTCAGAAGGAACTTGCGCCCTTAGTTACAGCGGCGTAACGTATGTGTTGCGGCGTAAGGCCGCGTAATTCAAATGGGGGATGTAGGGGGCGTGTTTTATTTAAAATTTGTCTTGACCCTGCGTTTTTTTACGTTTTTTTTAACAGCGCATGCGCCATCCGTAAAATCTTCCAGTGTGCATTGCTCTAAATGACGTCATTGGTTTCGACGTGAACATAAATTACGTCCAGCCGTATTCGCGAACGACTTACGCAAACGATGTAAAAAATTCAAAACTCGGCGCGGGAACGACGGCCATACTTAACATTAGCTACGCCTCATATAGCAGGGGTAACTATACGCCGGAAAAAGCCGAACGCAAACGACGTAAAAAAAAAAAAAAGTGCCGGGCGGTCGTTCGTTCGTTTCTGAATCGGCGTAAATCCTAATTTGCATATTCCTCGCGTAAAACAAACGGAAGCGCCACCTAGCGGCCAGCGTGA
Organism: Rana temporaria; assembly: GCF_905171775.1. Classification (NCBI taxonomy): domain Eukaryota; kingdom Metazoa; phylum Chordata; class Amphibia; order Anura; family Ranidae; genus Rana; species Rana temporaria. The sequence continues at coordinate 9,363,199 of NC_053500.1, read as the reverse complement.
TATTGCAGCCTAAGATCCGACGGTGTAAGACACCTACACCTGTCGGATCTTAGGGATATCTATGCGTAACTGATTCTATGAATCAGGCGCATAGATACGACAGCCGGACTCAGAGATACGACGGCGTATCAGGAGATATGCCGTTGTATCTCTTTCTGAATCCGACCCAAAGATTTTAACTTGTATAAACACCAAATGGAGGTTCGGTCATTAGTGGTAACCTAGATTTACACGTTTCACATAAGAGAAGGGAAACATTTAAAATAAATAAATTGCAAATTGTTTGCGCTATAAACAAAAAAAGACCGACAACCCCATTCTAGAGATGATAATAATAGGAAGGTGACGACATTGGGATGGGAAGGAGGGAACCTGAACAGATCACATCCAATCACACCACACACTGATCAGATGTGATTGGTATGGAAGAGATAGAAGTGGAATATATTGGATACAATCATCAGCTGGGAGGAGAAGAGTTCCCTGTAAGAGATAACAATGTATCCTTCTATTACACAATACACACACCTCCAATGTATCAGACAACATACACACACCTCCAATGTATCACACAATACACACACCTCCAATGTATCACACACACACACCTCCAATGTATCACACAACACACACACACACCTCCAATGTATCACACAATACACACACACACCTCCAATGTAACACACACACACACACCTCCAATGTATCACACACACACCTCCAATGTATCACACAATACACACACACCTCCAATGTATCACACACACACCTCCAATGTATCACACAATACACACACCTCCAATGTATCACACAATACACACACACCTCCAATGTATCACACAATACACACACACCTCCAATGTATCACACAACACACACACCTCCAATGTATCACACACACACCTCCAATGTATCACACAATACACACACACCTCCAATGTATCACACAATACACACACACCTCCAATGTATCACACAATACACACACCTCCAATGTATCACACAATACACACACACCTCCAATGTATCACACACACACCTCCAATGTATCACACAATACACACACACCTCCAATGTATCACACAATACACACACACCTCCAATGTATCACACAATACACACACCTCCAATGTATCACACAATACACACACCTCCAATGTATCACACAACACACACACCTCCAATGTATCACACAATACACACACCTCCAATGTATCACACACACACCTCCAATGTATCACACAATACACACACACACCTCCAATGTATCACACAATACACACACACCTCCAATGTATCACACACACACCTCCAATGTATCACACAATACACACACACCTCCAATGTATCACACAATACACACACCTCCAATGTATCACACAATACACACACCTCCAATGTATCACACAACACACACACCTCCAATGTATCACACAATACACACACCTCCAATGTATCACACAACACACACACCTCCAATGTATCACACACACACCTCCAATGTATCACACAATACACACACCTCCAATGTATCACACAATACACACACACCTCCAATGTATCACACAACACACACACCTCCAATGTATCACACAATACACACACACCTCCAATGTATCACACAATACACACACACCTCCAATGTATCACACAATACACACCTCCAATGTATCACACACACACCTCCAATGTATCACACAATACACACACCTCCAATGTATCACACAACACACACACCTCCAATGTATCACACAATACACACACACCTCCAATGTATCACACAATACACACACCTCCAATGTATCACACACACACACACCTCCAATGTATCACACACACACCTCCAATGTATCACACAACACACACACCTCCAATGTATCACACAACACACACACCTCCAATGTATCACACACACACACACACCTCCAATGTATCACACACACACACACACCTCCAATGTATCACACAATACACACACACCTCCAATGTATCACACAACACACACACCTCCAATGTATCACACAACACACACACCTCCAATGTATCACACAACACACACACCTCCAATGTATCACACAACACACACACCTCCAATGTATCACACAATACACACACACCTCCAATGTATCACACAATACACACACACCTCCAATGTATCACACAATACACACACACCTCCAATGTATCACACAATACACACACACCTCCAATGTATCACACAACACACACACACACACCTCCAATGTATCACACAATACACACACACCTCCAATGTATCACACAATACACACACCTCCAATGTATCACACACACACCCCTCCAATGTATCACACAATACACACACACCCCTCCAATGTATCACACAATACACACACCTCCAATGTATCACACAATACACACACACCTTCAATGTATCACACAATACACACACCTCCAATGTATCACACAATACACACACCTCCAATGTATCACACAATACACACACCCCTCCAATGTATCACACACACACCTCCAATGTATCACACAATACACACACCTCCAATGTATCACACAATACACACACCTCCAATGTATCACACAATACACACACACCTCCAATGTATCACACAATACACACACCTCCAATGTATCACACAATACACACACACCTCCAATGTATCACACAATACACACACACCTCCAATGTATCACACAATACACACACACCTCCAATGTATCACACAATACACACACCTCCAATGTATCACACAATACACACCTCCAATGTATCACACAACACACACACACCTCCAATGTATCACACAATACACACACACCTCCAATGTATCACACAACACACACACCTCCAATGTATCACACAACACACACACACCTCCAATGTATCACACAACACACACACCTCCAATGTATCACACACACACACCTCCAATGTATCACACAATACACACACACCTCCAATGTATCACACAATACACACACACCTCCAATGTATCACACAATACACACACCTCCAATGTATCACACAATACACACACCTCCAATGTATCACACAACACACACACACCTCCAATGTATCACACAACACACACACCTCCAATGTATCACACACACACACCTCCAATGTATCACACAATACACACACACCTCCAATGTATCACACAACACACACACCTCCAATGTATCACACAATACACACACCTCCAATGTATCACACAATACACACACACCTCCAATGTATCACACAATACACACACACACCTCCAATGTATCACACAATACACACACACCTCCAATGTATCACACAATACACACACACACCTCCAATGTATCACACAATACACACACACCTCCAATGTATCACACAATACACACACCTCCAATGTATCACACAATACACACCTCCAATGTATCACACAACACACACACACCTCCAATGTATCACACAATACACACACACCTCCAATGTATCACACAACACACACACCTCCAATGTATCACACAATACACACACACCTCCAATGTATCACACAACACACACACCTCCAATGTATCACACAACACACACACCTCCAATGTATCACACAACACACACACCTCCAATGTATCACACAACACACACACCTCCAATGTATCACACAATACACACACACCTCCAATGTATCACACAATACACACACACCTCCAATGTATCACACAATACACACACACCTCCAATGTATCACACAATACACACACACCTCCAATGTATCACACAACACACACACACACACCTCCAATGTATCACACAATACACACACACCTCCAATGTATCACACAATACACACACCTCCAATGTATCACACACACACCCCTCCAATGTATCACACAATACACACACACCCCTCCAATGTATCACACAATACACACACCTCCAATGTATCACACAATACACACACACCTTCAATGTATCACACAATACACACACCTCCAATGTATCACACAATACACACACCTCCAATGTATCACACAATACACACACCCCTCCAATGTATCACACACACACCTCCAATGTATCACACAATACACACACACCTCCAATGTATCACACAATACACACACCTCCAATGTATCACACAATACACACACACCTCCAATGTATCACACAATACACACACCTCCAATGTATCACACAATACACACACACCTCCAATGTATCACACAATACACACACACCTCCAATGTATCACACAATACACACACCTCCAATGTATCACACAATACACACCTCCAATGTATCACACAACACACACACACCTCCAATGTATCACACAATACACACACACCTCCAATGTATCACACAACACACACACCTCCAATGTATCACACAACACACACACACCTCCAATGTATCACACAACACACACACCTCCAATGTATCACACACACACACCTCCAATGTATCACACAATACACACACACCTCCAATGTATCACACAATACACACACCTCCAATGTATCACACAATACACACACACCTCCAATGTATCACACAATACACACACCTCCAATGTATCACACAATACACACACCTCCAATGTATCACACAACACACACACACCTCCAATGTATCACACAACACACACACCTCCAATGTATCACACACACACACCTCCAATGTATCACACAATACACACACACCTCCAATGTATCACACAACACACACACCTCCAATGTATCACACAATACACACACCTCCAATGTATCACACAATACACACACACCTCCAATGTATCACACAATACACACACACACCTCCAATGTATCACACAATACACACACACCTCCAATGTATCACACAATACACACACCTCCAATGTATCACACAATACACACACACCTCCAATGTATCACACAATACACACACCTCCAATGTATCACACAATACACACCTCCAATGTATCACACAACACACACACACCTCCAATGTATCACACAATACACACACACCTCCAATGTATCACACAACACACACACCTCCAATGTATCACACAACACACACACACCTCCAATGTATCACACAACACACACACCTCCAATGTATCACACACACACACCTCCAATGTATCACACAATACACACACACCTCCAATGTATCACACAATACACACACACCTCCAATGTATCACACAATACACACACCTCCAATGTATCACACAATACACACACCTCCAATGTATCACACAACACACACACACCTCCAATGTATCACACAACACACACACACCTCCAATGTATCACACAACACACACACACACCTCCAATGTATCACACAATACACACACACCTCCAATGTATCACACAATACACACACACCTCCAATGTATCACACACACACACCTCCAATGTATCACACAATACACACACCTCCAATGTATCACACAATACACACACACCTCCAATGTATCACACAATACACACACCTCCAATGTATCACACACACACCTCCAATGTATCACACAACACACACACCTCCAATGTATCACACAATACACACACCTCCAATGTATCACACAATACACACACACCTCCAATGTATCACACAATACACACACACCTCCAATGTATCACACAACACACACACCTCCAATGTATAATAGAGAGGGGGAGGGGTGATGAGGTCTCCAGCAGACAGGTGTGTGATAGTAGAGTATACAGGGGGAGGGGTTCCTGTATACAGACATGCATATATATATACATAGAGAGGCCGGTGAGAGTCTGTGTGATGATCTGAGACACGCGGGTCGCGCGGTGCACGCCGGGATCCTCCTCCTGATACATTGTATCTCTATTGCACGTTCCGTGGTTCTCAGTCTCTGCAGGTTTCGGGGTTCCCATCCTCCCCCTCCTCCGAACCCCGGAACCTGCAGCGATCCTCCTCTACTCACACTGTACAGCCGGCAACCCCCCCTCCGCCGCCGCCGCCGGGCTCCGGTTCATGGCCGGGGGGCCCCCGATCCGGGAACACCGCCGATCTCTTCTCCTGCACGGCGGATGTGTGGAGAGGAGAACTTCCGCTACCTAGAGGGCGCTCTATGAGAGGAGAGGAGAGCCTCCTGCATGGAGGACACCGCGCCCTGTATACAGAATAAGAGGAGCTCCCATTCTCCTCTATACTCATCTCCACCCTCCATGGAGGACACCGAGCCCTGTATACAGAATAAGAGGAGCTCCCATCGTCTCCTATCCTGTGCCATGTATACTCATCTCCACCACCATCTATACTCATCTCCACCCTCCATGGAGGACACCGCACCCTGTACAATGTATACTCATCTCCACCCTCTATACTCATCTCCACCCTCCATGGAGGACACCGAGCCCTGTACAATGTATACTCATCTCCACCCTCTATACTCATCTCCACCCTCCATGGAGGACACCGAGCCCTGTATACAGAATAAGAGGAGCTCCCATCATCCTCCATCCTGTACCATGTATACTCATCTCCACCACCATCTATACTCATCTCCACCCTCCATGGAGGACACCGCACCCTGTACAATGTATACTCATCTCCACCCTCTATACTCATCTCCACCCTCCATGGAGGACACCGAGCCCTGTATACAGAATACGAGGAGCTCCCATCGTCTCCTATCCTGTGCCATGTATACTCATCTCCACCACCATCTATACTCATCTCCACCCTCCATGGAGGACACCGCACCCTGTACAATGTATACTCATCTCCACCCTCTATACTCATCTCCACCCTCCATGGAGGACACCGAGCCCTGTATACAGAATACGAGGAGCTCCCATCGTCTCCTATCCTGTGCCATGTATACTCATCTCCACCACCATCTATACTCATCTCCACCCTCCATGGAGGACACCGCACCCTGTACAATGTATACTCATCTCCACCCTCTATACTCATCTCCACCCTCCATGGAGGACACCGAGCCCTGTATACAGAATACGAGGAGCTCCCATCGTCTCCTATCCTGTGCCATGTATACTCATCTCCACCACCATCTATACTCATCTCCACCCTCCATGGAGGACACCGCACCCTGTACAATGTATACTCATCTCCACCCTCTATACTCATCTCCACCCTCCATGGAGGACACCGAGCCCTGTATACAGAATACGAGGAGCTCCCATCGTCTCCTATCCTGTGCCATGTATACTCATCTCCACCACCATCTATACTCATCTCCACCCTCCATGGAGGACACCGCACCCTGTACAATGTATACTCATCTCCACCCTCTATACTCATCTCCACCCTCCATGGAGGACACCGAGCCCTGTATACAGAATACGAGGAGCTCCCATCGTCTCCTATCCTGTGCCATGTATACTCATCTCCACCACCATCTATACTCATCTCCACCCTCCATGGAGGACACCGCACCCTGTACAATGTATACTCATCTCCACCCTCTATACTCATCTCCACCCTCCATGGAGGACACCGAGCCCTGTATACAGAATACGAGGAGCTCCCATCGTCTCCTATCCTGTGCCATGTATACTCATCTCCACCACCATCTATACTCATCTCCACCCTCCATGGAGGACACCGCACCCTGTACAATGTATACTCATCTCCACCCTCTATACTCATCTCCACCCTCCATGGAGGACACCGAGCCCTGTATACAGAATACGAGGAGCTCCCATCGTCTCCTATCCTGTGCCATGTATACTCATCTCCACCACCATCTATACTCATCTCCACCCTCCATGGAGGACACCGCACCCTGTACAATGTATACTCATCTCCACCCTCTATACTCATCTCCACCCTCCATGGAGGACACCGAGCCCTGTATACAGAATACGAGGAGCTCCCATCGTCTCCTATCCTGTGCCATGTATACTCATCTCCACCACCATCTATACTCATCTCCACCCTCCATGGAGGACACCGCACCCTGTACAATGTATACTCATCTCCACCCTCTATACTCATCTCCACCCTCCATGGAGGACACCGAGCCCTGTATACAGAATACGAGGAGCTCCCATCGTCTCCTATCCTGTGCCATGTATACTCATCTCCACCACCATCTATACTCATCTCCACCCTCCATGGAGGACACCGCACCCTGTACAATGTATACTCATCTCCACCCTCTATACTCATCTCCACCCTCCATGGAGGACACCGAGCCCTGTATACAGAATACGAGGAGCTCCCATCGTCTCCTATCCTGTGCCATGTATACTCATCTCCACCACCATCTATACTCATCTCCACCCTCCATGGAGGACACCGCACCCTGTACAATGTATACTCATCTCCACCCTCTATACTCATCTCCACCCTCCATGGAGGACACCGAGCCCTGTATACAGAATACGAGGAGCTCCCATCGTCTCCTATCCTGTGCCATGTATACTCATCTCCACCACCATCTATACTCATCTCCACCCTCCATGGAGGACACCGCACCCTGTACAATGTATACTCATCTCCCATCCTGTACAATGTATACTCATCTCCCATCCTCTATACTCATCTCCCACCCTGTACAATGTATACTCATCTCCCATCCTCCATACTCATCTCCCACCCTGTACAATGTATACTCATCTCCCATCCTCTATACTCATCTCCCACCCTGTACAATGTATACTCATCTCCCATCCTCTATACTCATCTCCCACCCTGTACAATGTATACTCATCTCCCATCCTCTATACTCATCTCCCACCCTGTACAATGTATACTCATCTCCCATCCTCCATACTCATCTCCCACCCTGTACAATGTATACTCATCTCCCATCCTCCATACTCATCTCCCACCCTGTACAATGTATACTCATCTCCCATCCTCTATACTCATCTCCCACCCTGTACAATGTATACTCATCTCCCATCCTCTATACTCATCTCCCACCCTGTACAATATTATACTCATCTCCCATCCTCCATACTCATCTCCACCATCCTCTATACCAGTGGTTCTCAACCCTCTAGTGCCGTGACCCCTTGATAAAATTTCCCAAGTTGTGGCGACCCCTAACAGTAAAATTATTTTTGTAGCTTCGGTTGTCGGCACCCAAGGCATGACAAGTAATTTGCGCCTAAACCACAGACATTTAGCGCTCCCCGAGTCCTTTTAATGGCAATTATAATCACACTCACTGTGTCTCCGGCTTCACTGTGTCTCTGACTTTGTGGTGTCTCGCAGCAGTGACACTTATGCCAAAATCAGGAGATGGGGTCTCCTCCAGCCCATCCAACTTCACATTCCTCAGCTGTCAGCTGACCTCTAGTCTCTGCCCCCAGCCATGCTGTGAACTGAATGGGCGCCTGCAAAGAGGCTGAGTGGGCGGCCGTGGGCTCCAGGGACAGCCCTGCAGGGTGGCCGCAAAAAGGCTGGGAGAGTGGTGCGGGCTTCAGGAATAGCCCAGGATTCGGTGACCCCTGGCAAATTATCATTTGACCCCCGAGGGGGTCCCGACCCCCAGGTTGAGAACCACTGCTCTATACTCATCCCCCATCCTGTACAATGTATACTCATCTCCCATCCTCTATACTCATCTCCCACCCTGTACAATATTATACTCATCTCCCATCCTCCATACTCATCTCCACCATCCTCTATACTCATCTCCCACCCTGTACAATGTATACTCATCTCCCATCCTCCATACTCATCTCCCACCCTGTACAATGTATACTCATCTCCCATCCTCCATACTCATCTCCCACCCTGTACAATGTATACTCATCTCCCATCCTCCATACTCATCTCCCACCCTGTACAATGTATACTCATCTCCCATCCTCCATACTCATCTCCCACCCTGTACAATGTATACTCATCTCCCATCCTCTATACTCATCTCCCACCCTGTACAATGTATACTCATCTCCCATCCTCCATACTCATCTCCCACCCTGTACAATGTATACTCATCTCCCATCCTCCATACTCATCTCCCACCCTGTACAATGTATACTCATCTCCCATCCTCCATACTCATCTCCCACCCTGTACAATGTATACTCATCTCCCATCCTCTATACTCATCTCCCACCCTGTACAATGTATACTCATCTCCCATCCTCCATACTCATCTCCCACCCTGTACAATGTATACTCATCTCCCATCCTCTATACTCATCTCCCACCCTGTACAATATTATACTCATCTCCCATCCTCCATACTCATCTCCCACCCTGTACAATGTATACTCATCTCCCATCCTCCATACTCATCTCCCACCCTGTACAATGTATACTCATCTCCCATCCTCTATACTCATCTCCCACCCTGTACAATGTATACTCATCTCCCATCCTCCATACTCATCTCCCACCCTGTACAATGTATACTCATCTCCCATCCTCTATACTCATCTCCCACCCTGTACAATGTATACTCATCTCCCATCCTCTATACTCATCTCCCACCCTGTACAATGTATACTCATCTCCCATCCTCTATACTCATCTCCCACCCTGTACAATGTATACTCATCTCCCATCCTCCATACTCATCTCCCACCCTGTACAATGTATACTCATCTCCCATCCTCCATACTCATCTCCCACCCTGTACAATGTATACTCATCTCCCATCCTCTATACTCATCTCCCACCCTGTACAATATTATACTCATCTCCCATCCTCCATACTCATCTCCCACCCTGTACAATATTATACTCATCTCCCATCCTCCATACTCATCTCCCACCCTGTACAATGTATACTCATCTCCCATCCTCTATACTCATCTCCCACCCTGTACAATATTATACTCATCTCCCATCCTCCATACTCATCTCCCACCCTGTACAATATTATACTCATCTCCCATCCTCCATACTCATCTCCACCATCCTCTATACTCATCCCCCATCCTGTACAATGTATACTCATCTCCACCACCCTGTATACGCAGTACTCAATGTAATGGATGTGCGGCTCGCGCAGCCATTACTGTGACACAGGCTGGCTGGCTGATACAGAAACTGGCCCACTGAGCCCCCGGCCCTCCGGGAAACTCCTGGTAGTCCCGATGGCCACTTGGCCAGCACATCCCTGCTGCCCAGCCCCTCACCAGCGCCTTCTTTATATGGCGCCCATGGCACGTGCCATACCTTGGATACGCCCCTGATGGGAGCATGCACACGCGCATATGTCTTTGAACTTTGTTTATTGGATATGTTTCATAACAAAGTAAAAAATATATATAAAAAAAACATTTTTAAACAATGAAGTTTTTTCCTTCATAGAATAAACAATAAAACACGCAGAGGAGATCAAATATCACCGACACAAATCTCTATTTGTTGGGAAAAAATTATATATAGCCAGATTCAGGTACGGCTGCGCATCTTTCCAGCGGCGTAGCGTATCGTATATTTGTATCGCTACGCCACTGCAAGTCAGAGAGGCAAGTGCTGTATTTGCAAAGCACTTGCCTCCTAAGTTATGGCGGCGTAGCGTAAATGGGGCCGGCGTAAGCGCGCCTAATTCAAATGAGGATGGGGGGGCGTGTTTTATTTAAATGATTGGTGACCCGACGTGATTGACGTTTTTTACGCCGTCCGTGGACATATCCCAGTGTGCATTGCTCCAAAGTACGCCGCAAGGACGTCATTGGTTTCGACGTGAACGTAAATTACGTCCAGCCCTGTCTATGGACGACTTACGCAAACGATGTAACATTTTCAAATTTCGACGCGGGAACGACGGCCATACTTAACATTGGCTACGCCACCTAGGGGGCATCTTTATCTTTACACCGGCGTATCTCTTACGGAAACGGCGTATCTTTACTGCGACGGGCAAGCGTACGTTCGTGAATCAGCGCATCTAGTCATTTACATATTCTACGCCGAAATCAACGGAAGCGCCACCTAGCGGCCAGCGGAAAAATTGCACCCTAAGATAGGACTGCACAGGCCGTCGTATCTTAGCTAGGTTTAAGTGTATCTCAGTTTGAGAATACACTTAAACTTAGGACGGCGCAGATTCCGAGTTACGTCGGCGTATCTACTGATACGCCGGCCTAACTCTTTGTGAATCTAGCCCATAAATTTGTGTACGGCGCTGCATGACCGCGCAATTCTCAGTTAAAATAGGGGGGTAATTCTTCTGGAGCTCCACATCGACCTTGGCAGAGGGTGGCAATACTTTTCTCTTGCCCAGAGGTCTCTAAACTTTAAACAAAGGACCAGTTTGCTGTCCTTTAGGTGGGCCGGACTGTGGCCAGTGGGAGAGAAAATGCCCCTGTGTTGGTGGGGAGTAAACAGTGCCCCATTCTTGGTATCAATTATAGTGCCCCATCAATGATGTCAGGTGGGAGGAATGGTGCCCCATAAATGTCAGGGGGGAGGAATGGTGCCCCATCAATGATGTCAGGTGGGAGGAATGGTGCCCCATAAATGTCAGGGGGGAGGAATGGTGCCCCATAAATGTCAGGGGGGAGGAATGGTGCCCCATAAATGATGTCAGGTGGGAGGAATGGTGCCCCATAAATGATGTCAGGTGGGAGGAATGGTGCCCCATAAATGTCAGGGGGGAGGAATGGTGCCCCATAAATGTCAGGGGGGAGGAATGGTGCCCCATAAATGATGTCAGGTGGGAGGAATGGTGCCCCATAAATGATGTCAGGTGGGAGGAATGGTGCCCCATCAATGATGTCAGGTGGGAGGAATGGTGCCCCATAAATGTCAGGGGGGAGGAATGGTGCCCCATAAATGTCAGGGGGGAGGAATGGTGCCCCATAAATGTCAGGGGGGAGGAATGGTGCCCCATAAATGATGTCAGGTGGGAGGAATGGTGCCCCATCAATGATGTCAGGTGGGAGGAATGGTGCCCCATAAATGTCAGGGGGGAGGAATGGTGCCCCATAAATGTCAGGGGGGAGGAACGGTGCCCCATAAATGTCAGGGGGGAGGAATGGTGCCCCATAAATGATGTCACGGGGGAGGAACGGTGCCCCATAAATGATGTCAGGGGGGGAGGAATGGTGCCCCATAAATGATGTCAGGGGGGGAGGAATGGTGCCCCATCACTTGCGGCCAGCGTAAATATGCGCCCACTCTACGCCGGCGTAGGAAAGTTACGTCGTCGGATGAAGCCTATTTTTAGGCGCATCTTGGTTTCAGAGTCCGGCGCACAGATACGACGGCGCATATTTACACTTACGCGGCGTATCTCGAGATACGTCGGCGTAAGTGCTTTGTGAATCCGGGCCTAAAAATTTTGCGCAAACCAATCGATAAACACTTATTGAGATTTTTTTACCACAAATATGTAGAAGAATACGTATCGGCTTAAACTGAGGAAACATTTTTGGAGGATATTTATTATAGCAAAAAGTAAAAAAAATATATATATTAGTGCTGTCAAGCGATTAAAATTTCTAATCGCGATTAATCGCATTAATGTCATAGTTAACTCACGATTAATCGCGCGATTAAGGAGGTTCACCCTTTAAAACATTTTTTTTTTTGTTTTCTTATTTTTTTTTTTTTTTTTATAATATTAAATTGTGTTTTTTTTTTTTTACATTTTGATCACTTTTATTGCTGTCACAAGGAATGTAAACATCCCTTGTGACAGCAATAGGTGGTGACAGGTCCTCTTTATGGAGGGATCGGGGTCTAAAAGACCCCCGAGCCCTCCTTTGCACTTCAAAGTATTCAGATCGCCGAAAACGGCGATTCTGAATACTGTGTACTTTTTTAAATCCGGCGCCATTGGCAGCCGAGAAACCCGGAAGTGACGTCATGACGCCGCTTCCGTGGTTTCAATGCGGAGACTGAATCAAAGCCGTTTACGGCTTAGTGTCAGTCTCCGCCTGGACACAGAAGGCGCCGGATGGAGGATCGGGTCTCCCGGTGGGACGGGAGGCCCGGTCAGAGCGGCGAAAGGCGGCGGGATGTCCCCTCCCGCTCCTCCGGCATAACAACCGAGCGGCTTTTAGCCGCTTTGGTTGTTATGTTTGGATAGCCGATCGCCCGCTCTAAACAACGGTACCGGGATGATGCCTGCGGCTGCAGGCATCATCCCGGTATAACCCCCGAACGCCGCCTCGTTAATCGCGCGATAAAAAAATTGACGGCGTTAACATGGGTTTGTGTTAACGCCGTTAATAATGCGTTTAACTGACAGCACTAATATATATATATATTTTTTTTTTAATTGTCGCTTAATTTTTGTTTATAGCGCAAAAAAATAAAAAACCGCAGAGGTGATCAAATACTACCAAAAGAAATCTCTATTTGTGGGAAAAAAGGACGTAAATTTTGTTTGGGAGCCACGTCGCACGACCGCGCAATTGTCAGTTAAAGCGACGCAGTCCCGAATCGCAAGAACTGTCCTGGTCCTTTAGCTGCATAAAGGTCCGGGTCTTAAGTGGTCCGGGTTTTTGTTTATAGCACAAAAAAAAAAAAAAAAACGTAGAGGTGATCGAATACCACCAAAAGAAAGCTCTATTTGTGGGAAAAAAAAGGGCACCAATTTTTATTTTGGAGCCACGTCGCACGACCGCGCAATTGTCAGTTAAAGCGACGCAGTGCCGAATCGCAAAAATGGGGCCAGGTCCTTTTTCCTGCATAATGGTCCGGGGCTGAAGCGGTTAATGGACAGGCCGCCGCCCCCCCACAGAATGGGGATCGCGAGCCGCAGTCCCTGTCGCCGAAAACACGCCGCCTTAGCTTTGAACTTCGCCGATTGCCGCATCCTTGTGAACTGTAGATGGCGGTCCCCGTCACCTGCTTTCCAAGTTGGGAGCGGAGAGTGACAATGGATTTGGGCACGAAGCGGGGGAGGTGAAACGAACCCTACAGGGAACGGAGGCTTCTATTTTTTCAGCGGTGACATTTTTTTTTTTTGCAGCAACATAAAAAAAATAAAACAAATGAAAAAAATGAAAAGATTGGGAAGTCCTGGCTCTGTTTCAGCTCCTAAAGACTTCTTGTGTTTGCAGAAGTCCCCCGAGCCTCATAAACGCTGCCGCGTTCCCGCGTTCCCATTGTAGCCGCTCGCTTATGACAGTTTATCAAACTAACGAGTCATTGAGTGATGCTTTCTGAGTTAACATCCACAAGGAGGAGAATTGGGAGAATGAAGCGGAGGTTTAGTGACAGCAATTTCCCTCTCTCAGCCTTGCGATCTATAATTTATTAATGCCAGCACGCTATAATGCTCAGGCGGTGGCTTTCGGCTTCCGACTTCAGAACATAAATATGTTACATGATCCAGACACCCAGACACTTAACGCCGCTGCCGCCACCGCTTGATGGCTTGAGTTCTGAGTTTAGGGAAAGCAAACAAGAGCACTTAAAAAAAAAAAGAAAAGAAAGGGGGATGGGTGAGAAAAAAAAAATGATGACCTCAAAATTTAAGGCGAGGCCCAACTTCTGGGCCGAAAAGAATAGCCTGCCATTGACAAGGTCCCCTACTGTGCCCATACCCAACCCAACGGCGCGCGTATATCATCTGACATGCGGTGTCCTCCTTTATCTGGACTGGAATTCTGGTGAAAAAAAACCTTCCATATACCCAGACAGGCCTCAGAGGACCGAGCCGAGTGTAATCTGAGACCTGAGTGGAGCCAATGGACACATCCCATCCTCTATACCAGGGATATTCAATTAGCGGACCCCCAGCTGTTGCAGAACTACAATTCCCATGTGGCAAAACACGCAAATTCACACAAAAACACGCAACTGGCACGTTTTCCATTAATTACTATGGGCCATATTCTCAGAAGAGTTACGATGGTGTATCTCAGGAAACTCCGTCGTATGTCTCTTTTTTGACCCGCGTATCTATGCAAGTGATTCCTAGAATCATTTTTGCAAAGATACGCTGTAGATCCGACAGGTGTAAGTGACCTGCACTGTCGGATCTTAAATGTAATTCGCCGCCGGCCGCTAGGTGGCGTTTACGTTCAGGTCTCATTTGTTTATGCAAATGAGCCTGATACACCAATTCCCGAACGAAATCGCGTCGCGTAACCGTCGCTTACGTCGTTTGCGTAAGCGTAAGGTTACCCCTGCTATATGAGGGGTAACCTTTACGCCAGTCCCACGTATGCCATGTTAAGTATGGCGTCGGGTCCGCGTCATCTTTTCCCGTCGGGTACGTCGTTTTTGTAAGTCGTTATTGAATACGACTTTACGTCAATGACGCACACTTCGCGTCATTGACGTTTTCCGCCGAGAACTGGAGCATGCGCACTGGGCTATTTTTAGCTCGGCGCATGCGCAGTTTGATCGGCACGGGGGCGCGCTTAATTTAAATATAAGCCGCCCCCTTTGAATTACGCGGGGATACGCCGGGCCTTTTACACTACGCCGCCGCAAACTACGGAGCAAGTGCTTGAGGAATATGGCACTTGCTCCAGTAAGTTGCGGCGGCGTAGTGTAAATGGCTTACGCTACGGCCGCGGGAAAACTACGAGAATCTGGCCCTATGGGATTAAAAATGATTACCGTATTTATCGGCGTATACCGCGCACTTTTTTCCCCTTAAAATAAGGGGAAAATCGTGGCTGTGCGATATACGCCGATACCCGCTTCTCGCGCTCAGTTTGAATGCCTGCGCCGACATATACCGTCGTGCAGTACACTCGGCTACATTCGGCCAGGCTCGGCTTCGCTCACGCATAAACGTCACAGAGCGTGAGCATGAGCGAAGCCGAGCCTGGCCGAATGTAGCCGAGTGTACTGCACGACGGTATATGTCGGCGCAGGCATTCAAACTGAGCGCGGGAAGCGGCGATTCGACGGGTAACAGCGCGGGAGGACACCACCGAAGCCGCAGACGGACCCTGGACCCGACAAGGAGGACACCACTGAATCCGCAGACGGAAGCTGGACCCGACGAGGAGGACACCACCGAAGCCGCAGACGGACGCCGGACCCGACGAGGAGGACACCACCGAAGCCGCAGACAGAGGCCGGACCCGACGAGGAGGACACCACCGAAGCCGCAGACGGACCCGACGAGGAGGACACCACCGAAGCCGCAGACGGAAGCTGGACCCGACGAGGAGGACACCACCGAAGCCGCAGACAGAGGCCGGACCCGACGAGGAGGACACCACCGAAGCCGCAGACGGACCCGACGAGGAGGACACCACCGAAGCCGCAGATGGACTCCGGACCCGACGGGGAGGACACCACCGAAGCCACAGATGGACGCCGGACCCGACGAGGAGGACACCACCGAAGCCACAGATGGACGCCGGACCCGACAAGGAGGACACCACCGAAGCCGCAGATGGACGCCGGACCCGACAAGGAGGACACCACCGAAGCCGCAGACGGACGCCGGACCCGACGAGGAGGACACCACCGAAGCCGCAGACGGACGCCGGACCCGACGAGGAGGACACCACCGAAGCCGCAGACGGACGCCGGACCCGACGAGGAGGACACCACCGAAGCCGCAGACGGACCCTGGACCCGACAAGGAGGACACCACCGAAGCCACAGACGGACCCTGGACCCCGACAAGGAGGACACCACCGAAGCCGCAGACGGACGCCGCGCAAGACACCAAAACTGTAAGTACTAAAATGTTTTTTTTACAGGAATGCGGGTTCACATTAGGGGTGAACCCGCCGGAGCGCGCAATACCCCGATAAATACGGTACATTTGCCCGATTCGAGCTACGATAAAGCTCCAGAACTTTTTTGAGCTTCAGGCGTTTGGCCTGCAAGTTGCTGACCTGGACTGCCTGACCCCTCCTTATGGAGTTCCTTCTTACACCTGAACCTGCTGACCCGTGCCAGTCTCCTGCTCCAGTCCTTCTGCCAGTGAGCATCCAGTCCATCTTCTCTACAGTTCCTGGACACCCAGCCTACTCATCAGCATCCATCAATGGTACACCAGTTAAGCACTTGTGCCCACTCCAGAGGTGCACAGTGCCTTGAAAAAGTATTCATACCCCTTGAAGTTTTCCACATTTTGTCATGTTGCAACCAAAAACATAAATGTATTTTATTGGGATTTTATGTGATAGACCAACACAAAGTGGCACATAATTGTGAAGTGGAAGGAACATGATAAATGGTTTTCAATTTTTTTACAAATAAATATGTGAAACGTGTGGGGGGTACATTTGTATGGCGCCCCCCGGAGTCAATACTTTGTAGAACCCCCTTTCTCTGCAAGTCTTTTTGGGGGGTCTCTACCAGCTTTGCACATCTAGAGAGGGACATTTCTGCCCATTCTTCTTCTTTGTATAATATCTCAAGCTCTGTCAGATTGGATGGAGAGCGTCTGTGATCAGCAATTTTCAAGTCTTGCCACAGATTCTCGATGGGATTTAGGTCTGGACTGTGACTGGGCCATTCTTCTAACACATGAATAGGCTTTGATCTAAACCATTCCATTGTAGCTCTGGCTGTATGTTTAGGGTCGTTGTCCTGCTGGAAGGTGAACCTCCCCACAGTCTCAAGTATTTTGAAGACTCCATCAGGTTTTCTTCTAAGATTGCCCTGTATTTTACTCCATCCATCTTCCCATCAACTCTGACCAGCTTCCCTGTCCCTGCTGAAGAAAAGCATCCCCACCACATGATGCTGCCACCACCATGTTTCACGGTGGGGATGGTGTGTTCAGGGTGATGTGCAGTGTTAGTTTTCCGCCACACATAGCAGTTTGCTTTTAGGCCAAAAAGTTCAATTTTGGTGTCATGTGACCAGAGCACCTTCTTCCACATGTTTGCTGTGTCCCCTCCCCCACATGGCTTCTCACAAACTGCAAACAGAACTTCTTATGTCTTTCTTCCACCAATGTCTTTCTTCTTGTCACTCTTCCATAAAGGGCAGATTTGTGGAGAGACCACTAATAGTTGTCCTGTGGACAGATTCTCCCACCTGAGCTGTGGATCTATGCAGCTCCTCCAGAGTTACCATGGGCCTCTTGGCTGCTTCTCTGATGAATGCTCTCCTTGCCCGGCCAAGTCAGTTTAGGTGGGCGGCCATGTCTTGGTAGGTTTGCAGTTGTGCCATACTCTTTCCACAGTGTTTGAAGCTTGGGATGTTTTTCTATAACCTAAACCTGCTTAAAACTTCTCCACAACATTATCTCTGACCTGTCTGGTGTGTTCCTTGGCCTTCATGATGCTGTTTGTTCACTAAGGTTCTCCAACAAACCCCCAAGGGCCTCACAGAACAGCTGTATTTATACTGAGATTAAATGACACACAGGTGGACTCTACTTACTAATTAGGCGACTTCTGAAGGCAATTGGTTCAACTAGATTTTAGTTAGGGGGTATCAGAGTAAAGGGGTCTGAATACAAATGCCCCTCCCCCCCACACTTTTAACATATTTATTTTAAAAAAAATGTGAAAACCGTTTATCATTGTCCTTCCACTTCACAATTATGCGCCACTTTGTGTTGGTCTATCACATAAAATCCCAATAAAATACATTTGTTTTTGGTTGTAACAAGAAGCCTACCTCTGCACGACAGACCTGTGCTGCCTAATGCATGTTCTGATTCAATGCAATATGCTGCATCACCACTAGAGGTCTCCTGGGTATCATATATTAATACAGTACAATGTTAGATTAAAGGTATAGTTTTGTAGGATATACCCATACCTCCCAACTTTTTGAGATGGGAATGAGGGACACCTATTAGTTAAAATATGTAGGCATGTGGCCAGGGCTGCTGTTAGAAATCACGGGGGCCCCGTACAACCTACCTGGCAGGGCCCCTCCCCCCTCAAATATATATATAAAAAAAAACATTTTCACAATAAATATACTCAAATCTACTTTAATGGGGTGCGGCAGTGGGTGTGCCATATGCAGGGCCGCTAATAGGGGGGGACCACTAGTCCCCCTGTGGGGGGCCCCCAGGCACACATGGGGGCCCAAACACCAGAGAGAAGGAGGGGCAATTGCAGAATGCCCTGTGCCGACACTTGGCAGCAGCTGAAAACCCTCCCGCCGACTTTTAGCTGTTGCAGGGAGAGACGCAGACACAACTGCCGGCTTCCCTGTCCTGTTAACAAATAAATAAAAATGAACCCTGTATTGTTTTAATCCATTGTAAAAAAAAAAAAAAGAAAATTGTATAAAAATAATTTGTAATTTTTTTTTTTTAAATGATCAAATGTTTTTGTTCAAAAATGTTGAAAACTATTTAAAAAAAGGGCTAATTTACACAGCTTCTCTGGGGGACCTACGGCTGGGGAGCACTGATTTTTTCAAAGCCGGGGCATCCTTTTCATAGACTCCCATGTTAAACGTCAGTCTAGTCATGGACACAGTGAGGCTTGGGCATAGTGAGGCATGGGCACAGTGAGGCATGGACACAGTGAGGCATGGACACAGTGAGGCTTGGGCATAGTGAGGCATGGGCACAGTGAGGCATGGACACAGTGAGGCATGGACACAGTGAGGCATGCACATGGACACAGTGAGGCATGGACACAGTGAGGCATGCAGATGGACACCCTAGGCCAGGCCCATCGCTACAGGACAGGCAAAACAAACAATTGCTTCGGGCCCCCGAGCTGGCCTGGGGTCCCCAACTTCCCCTTCCCAGGCTGTAGCGTGGCCGAGCTCCTCTTTCTTCCTCCTGGAGTCCTGTCAGTCCGGCCGGGTACCGTGCGTGGTACAGGAGATTCAGTTTCCTGTTCCCGGCCGGACTGAGTGCTCACTTCCTTTCAGTCCGGCTGGGAACAGGAAACTGAATCTCCTGTACCACGCACTGTACCCAGCCCGGCCCGGGCACTATCTGATGGGGGACCCATAATGACAGAACACCGGACTGACATGAGGAAGAGGAGCTTGGCCACGCTACAGCGGCAGCCTACAGGGAAGAAGGGGAGGTGAGAATAGAAAAACTTAGGGACTAGGGAGGGGGGGAGGAGTAAGAACATGGGTGTAAACAATTAGTGTAGCGCTAACGTAGGCTTTGCCTGCCGGGGGGGGGGTGATTGGGGGCCCCCATTTTGCTTGGGGCCCCCAAATTCCTTCAAACTGCCCTGCCCTGGGCTTATACTCCAGTCAATACGTTTTCCCGTTTTTTGGGGTAAAATTTGGTGCTGCGGCTTATATTCGAGTATATACAGTAGATTGAAAGACACATTTCTAAAAAATTAAATGACCCAAAATAAGCATGCAGCCAGTAAAGTGAGAAAAGTCGGAACTTCTGAATGTCTGTTCTGAGTCTTTCTTACATGCCGTAGTGTTTGAAGTTGTAGGATGAAAGCCCAGCCCCCAAATCCCCCCAACAACTTGCCCCCCCCCCCCCCCGTTTTTGCTATTGTACAAGTAACAGCAAAAGCATCTTCCATATTTGTGTTGAAGTGATCTGAATTAGGAAGGATGTGTTTCCATTATATGACCACCAGTTGGCACACATGACAAGGCTGTAGTACAGGGGTCTTCAAACTATGTAGTATATAGAGGTTGGTCCTCTGTAGATGTGTTGTAGCTCAGATGGAGAAGTTATGATAAAGAAAACAATAGTAACCTCATATAATATCAGAATGTTGGTGCTTCTCTGATTGTGAGCGGTACTTGTATGAAGAATGGTGCAAATCCCTTCACAATGTTTCAGAAGATTGTTTGCTAAGGAAAGAGTCCTCCAAACTATGGCCTCTACAGGCCATATCAGGCCCACTACAAGGTCATATCTGGTCGGCAGGAACTGTCTGTGATAATACCCTGGCTAGAGCTTCCGGTACCTACAAGCCATGCTTGTCGCACGACTGCGCAATTGTCAGTTGAAGTGACGCAGTGCCGAATCGCAAAAAAAATGGCCCGGTCATTGGGCAGCCATTTCTTTCCCGGGGCAGAAGTGGTTAAAGCGTGCTACCCCACATTTGTTGGCGGAAAACCCTAACAACAATTGTCCGGCTTGCGCCGTCCTATCTTAGATTGCAATATTTCGGATGGCCGCTAGGTGGCGCTTCCATTGCGGTCGGCGTAGAATATGTAAATGAGTAGATACGCCGAACGTACGCCCGGCTGACGCAGTACTTTTACGCCGTTTACGTAAGAGATAGGCCGCGTAAAGTTAGAGCTAGGCCCTAGTTGGAATAGTAATGTCAAGTATGGCCGCCGTTCCCGCGTCTAAATTCGAATTTTTTACGTCGTTTGTGTAAGTCGTCCGTGAATCGGGATTTACGTAGTTTACGTCCATGTCGAAATCAATAGGCCCGTGCGGTGTACTCAATGCACACTGGGAAATGTAGGCGCCCGGTGCATGCGCCGTAAATAAAAAATGTAAGGTCAAGCCCCAATAACATACAACACGCCCCCCTCAAACACATTTGAATTAGGCGCCCTTACGCCCGCCGATTTAGGCTACGCCGCCGTAACTTAGCAGGTAAGTACATTGTGAATCATGTACTTGCCTCGCTAACTTACGGCGGCGTAGCTTAAATTCCTTAAGCTACGCCGTCGCAAAGTTAAGCAAATGTACCAGAATCTAGCTAATAGTTGGTCAGGTTGAAAAAAGACACAAGTCCATCCAGTTCAACCATAAAAATAAAAAAGATATATATGTGGCGCTCACCCCCGAAGGACCTGCTGGTTATAGATTGGGATGGCTTGTTACCTCTGTGAGCGTCTAGGGGTAATTATGATGATGAGAGCAGCAATGATGGAATCTCCAGACAGCAGGTGTCTTTTCTTGTGCTTTTATTTCACCCAACACGGCAAACAATAAAACTTGAGGTAGAGAATGGAGAAATAGTAGGAGAAGGAAAAGCAGATCCAGGCGTAACAGTGCGGAAACAATCCAATTTCCGACAACACTTTGCTTTCGTCGCCACTCCAGCCACAGTGGGTATAGTGTACCTGGACAGGTCTCTCACACCGACCCGGTGACTTGTCCTCAATGTTCCCCTATGGGGGAAGTTCCTCCACTGACTGCGCAGGCGCAAACTTCCCGACGGAAATCCCCGAACCTCGCTCGGCATCCAGGCTCATTCTTTAACATCCCCGTGGATTGGAGGATGTTAAAAAAAGAGCCAGGAGGCCGAGCGAGCGAAGCTGGCCACTTACCTCAAAATCCACGTTTTCGTCAGCAAGTTTGCACCTGCGCAGTGCTTGAAGGAACTTTCCCGATGGCTGGAACCATCTCAGCGCATCAGTTCGCGCATGCGCTGGAACTTCCATGATACATGGAACCAGCACGTCAGATCACCGGCAGCCAGAGTACTTTGAAACTTTGAAAGGAACAGGTCTCTGCCACAGACCTGGCCTCAGAGCTTAGATTATGGAGACTATTCTCCTCAGTAGACTTTCCCTTGCCTAGATCTTCCTCAGGTTGTTCCAATTAGGTTACCGACTGACAGGTGGCCAACATCCACCCCCTCAGTGTCCGGCTAACCTGATCCCCGGTGGATTGTCTAGGCCCTGTTGGACCGCCAGCCTCTCATTGGCGCTCCTCAGACAGACTCCCCACCGAACAGCTACACTTGCTTGGGATCTCCTCAGAGTTGGGGGCCCAGTCGATCACTGGAGCCCCGCCACAGCTTCAAATGTTCCGGGCCAACATGGTCCCGGAACCAGGAACACCGTGTGGCACGCGCACCCCGGCCTGATAGACCATCTCGCCAGGGGAGCCGTGATGTGTGGTCACCCTAAAGGTGGGCGCCACACCAGGATCAAGACCCTGCCTCATGGCGTCTTCTCCAGAAGTACCCTCTCCCAGCATGCCCCGCGGGGGAAAACCCCTCCTGATTGGCTGCTAGCAAGAGGCACCCCAGCCTGGACTTCACTGGCGCCACCTGTCACCCCGGGTGGTATAGCACCCCAGGAAGAACAGAACGAGTCGACAGCACAGCCCAGCCGAAGCAGAGACCCAATTTGAACAAATCAACTGGATGAGAGCTAACTAACTAACTTTCTCACCCCCCCCCCTTAGATTTAGAATAGCACCGGTACCTGAAAGTAACCAGGCGCTACACATATATATAATATCGTACAATCCCATATACACAATTCTATACCCACAGTTGATCCAGAGGAAGGCGAAAAACCCCAGCAGAGCATGAGATCCAATTTGTTACAGCAGGGGAAAAAATTCCTTCTTGATCCCCCGAGAGGCAATTGGATATTCCCTGGATCAACTTTACCTATAAATGTCAGTACCCAGTTATACTGGTATTCTTTACATTTAGGAAATAATCCAGGCCTTTCCTAAAGCAATCTACTGAGCTGACCAGAACCACCTCTGCAGGGAGTCTATTCCACATTTTCACAGCTCTTACTGTGAAGAAACCTTTCCGTATTTCTCTTTTCCTCTAGGCGTAAATAGTGCCCCAGTGTCCTCAGTGTTGTCAGTAAAGTAAATAACTCAACACCAAGTTCACTATATGGACCCCTTATATATTTATACATGTTGATCATATCCCCCCTTATTCTCCTCTTCTCAAGAGTGAATAAATGTAGTTCCTCTAATCTTTCCTCATAGCTGAGCTCCTCCGTTCCTCTTATCAGTTTGGTTGCCCTTCTCTGCACTTTCTCCAGTTCCCCGATATCCTTCTTGAGAACTGGAGCCCAAAACTGAACTGCATATTCCAGATGAGGTCTTACTAATGATTTATACAGAGGGGGCAAAATTATATCTCTGTCTCTGGAGTCCATACCTCTCTTAATACAAGAAAGGACTTTGCTCGCTTTGGAAACCGCAGCTTGGCATTGCACGTTATTATTGAGCTTATGATCTACCATGTTTACGCGGCTTTACATTAATTTCCTCTGCTAGGTCTGCAGCCTCTGATAGTCCTCTCAAGAATTAGTGAACATTATGTGTGGCCCTTTTGGTGATGTCAGGGGCCGCATTTGAGGCCCCCTTTAGCTGATGTGTTGACAATCGCTGGCATATAGGGCCAGATTCAGGTACCTGCGCCGCGGCGTAACGTATCCCGTTTACGTTACACCGCCGCAAGTTTTCAGCGTAAGTGCCTGATTCACAAAGCACTTACCTGTAAACTTGCGGCGGTGTATCATAAAGACGTCCGGCGCAGGCCCGCCTAATTCAAATGGGGCGTGTACCATTTAAATTAGGCGCGCTCCCGCGCCGAACGTTCTGCGCATGCTCCGTTAGTAAATTTCCTGCCGTGCTTTGCGCGAAATTACGGCGCCCCGACGTGTTTGTGAATGGCGACGTGCGTAACGTACTTACGCCGTAAAAAAAAATTAAAAATTCGACGCGGGAACGACGGCCATACTTTAACATGGCTGGTGTAAAGTTAAGCAATGAAAAAGATTGCTTTACTTTGCGACGGGAAAAAACGACGTTACGCACGCGAGTAGGTTCGTGGATCGCCGTAAATGCTAATTTTTCATACTCGACACTGGAAAATGACGCGAACTCCACCCAGCGGCGGCCGAAGTATTGCAGCCTAAGATCCGAAGGCGTACGAAGCCGTAAGCCTGTCGGATCTTAGCCAAAAGCCGTCGTATCTTGTTTGTGAATCACAAATTAAGATACGACGCGGCAAATTTGAAAATACGCCGGAGTATCAGTAGATACTCCGGCGTATTTGTTCTGTGAATCTGGCCCCATAGACCCTATACTGCACACATCGGTGTCTGTATTCTATTGGAGGAAGATAAAGATAGACAGGGCCTCTTTCATAGGTGTGCACAGCCCCTTGCATTAGGATGTGCACCTCAAAGCTCAAACATGTGTATATATATATACTGTATAATGATGGTGTCAGTAGAGCAGTGGACAGTTCCAGTAGTTTTTATTTTTATTATTTTTTACAATTATTAGTTAACCGTTCGAAGACCGCCGCACGCAGATATGCGTCTGCAGAATGGCACGGCTGGGCACAAGGGCGTACATGTATGTCCCCTTTAAGAGCCCAGCCGTGGGCCGCCGGCGGCGTGCTCGCGACCCGATCCTCAGCTCTGTGACCGTTCCCGCGGGATAGGCGGACCCGATCGCCACCGGTTTCCCGCGATCGGGTCACAGAGAGGAAGAACGGGGAGAGGTAAGTGTTAATAAACCTCTCCCAGTGCTTTCTAGTGTGGCTGCCACTGATCGTCTGTTCCCTGTCATAGGGAATGACAGTCAGTGACGTCACACGCACAGCCACGCCCCCCCCCCCACAGTAAGAATCACTCCCTTAGGGCACACCTAACCACTTCAGCGCCCCCTCCTGGTTAACCCCTTCACAGCCATTGTCATTTTTACAGTAACCAGTGCATTTTTATAGCACTTATTCGCTGTGAAAATGACAATGGTCCCAAAGTAGTGTCAAAAGTCTCCGATGTGTCCGCCATAATGTCGCAGTCACGATAAAAAAATCGCTGTTCGCCGCCATTACTAGAAAAAAAAAATATTAGTAAAAATGCCATAAAACTATTTGGTAGACGCTATAAATTTTGCGCAAACCAATCAATAAACGCTTATTGCGATTTTTTTACCAAAAATATGTAGAAGAATACGTATCGGCCTAAACTGAGGGGGTAAAGAAAAAATGTATATCTTTTTTGGGGGATATTTATTACAGCAAAAAGTAAAAAATATTGCTTTTTTTTAAAAAATTGTCGCTCTATCTTTGTTTATAGCGCAATAAATCTAAAACCCCAGAGGTGATCAAATACCACCAAAAGAAAGCTCTACTTGTGGGAGAAAAAAGGACGCCAATTTTTTTTTTGGGAGCCACGTCGCACGACCGCGCAATTGTCCGTTAAAGCGACGCAGTGGCGAATCGCAAAAAGGGGCCAGGTCCTTTAACTGCCTAAAGGTCCGGGGTTTAGGTGGTTAAAGTGACGCAGTGCCGAATCGGGGCCAGGTCCTTTAGCTGCATAATGGTCCGGGGCTTAAATGGTTAAAAAAATTAATAAATTAGGGGGCTGGTTAAATATCAGTGGGTTAAACAGGGGGAATCTGCACCACACAGGGTAATTAGGGTGTGCCCAGGCACACCTGGCACACCCTCTGCGCACGCCTATGGCCTCTTTACCAGGATCAATGCTTTGCATCCTACCGCACCGCGTTCTGCATGGCGGACACATTTTATAAAAACGTGGAATGAAAGGTGAGGAATTGTAGGACAAATATGATAAAAACCAGAGCGAGGTGTAATAATAAAGATAGAAATGTGAAGGATGTGACCTTTCTGAATGGGCCCCCCTATCACAGACAAGGGGGGGAGAAGTGGCTCCCGTCCTCCTCATTGGTATTCCCGTCACATATGTAGAAGTCTATATAGAAATGCTAAGCATTTCTTTTGCTGTTGCATTAATTGGCTATTTCCTGGCAGCTAATTTACTATCAGCTTGTTAGCTGCTTGGAAGTGGCCTGTGTACGTGGATTTATGGCCGAGGTAATATTGTCTGCAGCCGCACATTATACAAAGGCTTCCCAGTAGTGTTTTCATAAATCCGCACCTTCCAGACACCGCGCTCACCTTTCCGAAATCCATGGCGCTGACTTCTGTGCTCCCCTCTCTGCTTTATATGATCTGTCACTTCACCTGCTTTTACCCCCGCCGCTTCCTTGTATGCAAATGTGCCCATAGATGGGAGATCTCTGAGGTCTGCATTGGAATAATGCGGATATTCTAATCTACAGCATATATCTATTCAGTGCGGTCATTCTATGTACTGTATAAAGCCCCGGTGCCAGACTAAGGCTGCATTCACACTATAGCGTACTGAATCGCGGCGTTTTGTCCCGCGAATTGCGGCGGCAAAGAGCGGCGTTTTGTACCGCGATTCGCAGCGACAAAACGCAGCGATTGTGAATGCAGCCTGTGACCCCCTCTATGGAGATGGTTCACATCTCCTAGCCGAACGCCGAAAGACGCCTGAAAAAAAGGTCCGGGACCTTTTTTCAGGCGGCAGGCGTCAGGCGTCCGGCGTTCGGCATGGAGATGTGAACCATCTCCATAGAGGGCAATGCTAAAGCATCCCTCTGGCGTGTCGGGGCGGCAGCGGCGTTCACACTACAGGCGTATATGCGCCTAGGTGTGAACGGGGCCTAAAAGCCTCGTACACACGATCAGTCCATCTGATAGACCGCTGTCGTCGGTTAAACGATGAAGCTGACTGATGGTCCGTCGCGCCTACACACCATCGGTTAAAGAAACGATCGTGTCAGAACGCGGTGACGTAAAACACAACGACGTGCTGAAAAAAAACGAAGTTTAATGCTTCCAAGCATGCGTCGACTTGATTCTGAGCATGCGTGGATTTTTAACCGATGGTCGTGCCTACTAACGATCGTTTTTTCCCCATCGGTTAGGAATCCATCGGTTACATTTAAAGCAAGTTGGCTTTTTTTTAACCAATGGTTAAATAACCTATGGGGCCCACACACGATCGGTTTTGACCGAGGAAAACAGTCCATCAGACTGTTGTCCTCTGGTTAACCTATCGTGTGTACGAGGTCTAATACGCGCCCTAGGCAAAGCGCTAAGCTACTTGCAACCCCCCCCCCAAACAAAACAAAAAACTTAAAAAAAAATAAAACAGTAGAAAATGTTAAAACAACAAAATATGAAACTGAGCAAAAATACACAAAAAAAAGGAAACAAATAAGAACACAGACCTTAACCACTAGCCGACCAGCCGCAGCAGTTATACGGCGGCAGGTCGGTTCGGCTACGCGAAATCACGTAGCTATACGTCATTTCGCATTCCAGCCATTAGGGGCGCGCGTGCCCCCTGCTCTCCCCTGGTGCCGACGTGTGTGCCAGGCGGGCGCGATCACCGCCGGGCACCCGCGATCGCTCGTTACAGAGCGAGAACCCGGGAGCTTTTGCAGATGCCATTTTTTTGTTTTCTATAATTTTGAAAGTGTAAATGATGGAAATAAAATGTAACTTTTTTTGACATATTATAAGAATGTCTAATCTGTAATTTGATGCCTTTTGGAGATTTTTCCATCTTTCCTTGGCTTCGTTATGCACATTAATACAAATTTTTACCTGGGGTGCCCTAACTTTCGATCCCCACTGTAGATCAGACCAAAATGAGGGACACATGGGGAGGAATGAAGGACAGAGGGGGTTTGGTCCAAATCAGTGACAGTCCCTTCGAAATCCGGGACAGTTGGGAGCTATGTGACACAAATATTAGTGATCAGTGCTAAAAATATGCACAGTCACTGTACTAATGACACTGGCTGGGAAGAGGTTAACATCTAAGGCAATCATAGGGTTAACTGTGTGCCTAGCCAGTGTTTATGTGTGTACTGTGAGCTGCTTTTGATGTGCTGTGCGGGGAAAAAGAACGTCACGTCGCCGATTTTCTCCTCGCCGATCAGCGGGTGGCGGCAGTCATCCATTGGCCGGCACCCGCTGATCGGCTTGTGCTGTGACTAACTGCAACACAGCCATATCTGGAAGTGCCGTATCACGTACTAGACATGTGATCCGGCCCAGGAAAGACGCTCTGCTACCATACTCCTACATGAGGCAGTCTGCAAGCGGTTAAAGGGGTGGTTCACCCTAAAAACGATTTTTTTTTATTACAATGGCCCCCCACATTCCAATACGATTAAGGCTATTATTATTTTTTTGAAGCTGTACATACCTTTGTACAGCATATTCACCCGTTGCGAGTCCCGCGGGAGTGGGCGTTCCTCACATGTCTGTGATTGACATTTTGACCAAAAACGAGCTCCCCCCCGTCGCGTAAGCCGCGTCACGATTGGCGAAAGGAGCCGAACGGCGATGCGCATGCGCAGTATAGCGCCGACTCGCCGTTCGACTCCTTTCGCCAACCGTGACGCGGCTTACGCGACAGGGGGGAGCTCGTTTTTGGTCAAAATGTCAATCACAGACATGTGAGGAACGCCCACTCCCGCGGGACTCGCAACGGGTGAATATGCTGTACAAAGGTATGTACAGCTTCAAAAAAATAATAATAGCCTTAATCGTATTGGAATGTGGGGTGCCATTGTAATAAAAAAAAGTAGTTTTTAGGGTGAACCACCCCTTTAAAGTCAGAGAGAAATTAAAAAAAAAAGAGACAGAGTTAAAAATGTTTCATAAAAGTTTCCATTTCAGACACATCACTATCTCACTTTTCGTGCCTTTTCCTTTTGCAAATTCTTTTAACCAATTAAACCAGATCAAGTGCTGATGCCTGGGCATGTTCATTTGATATAGTTGCCAAGCCAACTAGTGTCTTTTCCAACATTGAAGAATGTGTCTACGCGGTTTATACGTTCACCCCTTGCCACTGATACTTGAAGTATAAGAACAACAGAAACATTAGGCACGTTATCCGGGAGTTTTTGTTGTAGTATGAAGAGAAGTACTGCTTGTGGCGGCATAGGCTTCTTGTGGCGGCATAGACTTCTTGTGGCAGCAGACTTCATGTGTCGGCATAGAATTCTTGTGGCGGCACAGACTTCTTGTGGCGGCACAGACTCCATGTGTCGGCA
Source organism: Rana temporaria (assembly GCF_905171775.1). Taxonomy (NCBI): domain Eukaryota; kingdom Metazoa; phylum Chordata; class Amphibia; order Anura; family Ranidae; genus Rana; species Rana temporaria. The sequence goes on along the minus strand of NC_053500.1, from coordinate 9,332,834 downwards.
TAGACTTCTTGTGGCGGCACAGACTCCATGTGTCGGCATAGACTTCTTGTGTCGGCACAGACTTCTTGTGTCGGCACAAACTTCTTGTGTCGGCACAAACTTCTTGTGTCGGCACAAACTTCTTGTGTCGGCACAAACATCTTGTGTCGGCATAGACTTCTTGTGTCGGCATATACTTCTTGTGTCGGCACAGACTTCTTGTGTCGGCATAGACTTCTTGTGTCGGCATAGACTTCTTGTGGCGGCACAGACTCCATGTGTCGGCATAGACTTCTTGTGGCGGCACAGACTCCATGTGTCGGCATAGACTTCTTGTGGCGGCACAGACTCCATGTGTCGGCATAGACTTCTTGTGGCGGCACAGACTCCATGTGTCGGCATAGACTTCTTGTGTCGGCACAAACTTCTTGTGTCGGCACAAACTTCTTGTAGGCATGTTATCCGGGAGTTTTTGTTGTAGTATGAAGAGAAGTACTGCTTGTGGCGGCATAGACTTCTTGTGGCGGCATAGACTTCTTGTGGCGGCAGACTTCATGTGTCGGCATAGAATTCTTGTGGCGGCACAGACTTCTTGTGGCGGCACAGACTCCATGTGTCGGCATAGACTTCTTGTGGCGGCACAGACTCCATGTGTCGGCATAGACTTCTTGTGTCGGCACAAACTTCTTGTGTCGGCACAAACTTCTTGTGTCGGCATAGACTTCTTGTGTCGGCATATACTTCTTGTGGCGGCATAGACTTCTTGTGTCGGCATATACTTCTTATGTCGACATAGACTTCTTGTGTCGGCATAGACTTCTTGTGGCGGCATAGACTTCTTGTGGCGGCATATACTTCTTGTGTCGGCATAGACTTCTTGTGTCGGTACAGACTTCTTGTGGCCGCATAGACTTCTTGTAGCGGCAGACTTCTTGTGTCGGCATAGACTTCTTGTGTCGGCATAGACTTCTTGTGTAGGCATAGACTTCTTGTGTCGGCATAGACTTCTTGTGTCGGCATAGACTTCTTGTGTAGAAGGAACTTATGGCGCACGCATCACAACATCACATGCTGCACCCAGGGCAGATCGGCCCTTCTGCCCACCCCTTGTCCCAGCCCTGCCCTTTAGTATATGATGTGTGGCCCTCAGTCCTCAGCAGTTTGTAGTGGGAACAATGATTAGGGTAATAGCATTGATCTCTGAAAACATAAAATAATGATGCAGCCACCGCCACATCTAATGATTGGTAAGCTGCGATTTATTACATTGTTGGGTTAATACCACTTTAAATGAATTCTCAGTGACCAATTGCAATGTAATTTCTACTGGTACACTATAGGGAATGTTAGGAAGGAAAAAAACATTAGTGACTACCTGCTGTTCTGTAGTGTATTTCCATCTCATTAGTGTGTCAGTCTGTTGCTGCCAGATATTACATCAATGTCACAGGGACTCCAGGTAGGAGAGTCACCTGCACCATGCCAGACCCTGCACCACCCCAGGTGTGTCTGAATCCTCCATAGTTTATAGTATACCAATGGGACTGGGACCGGGACATCTCTGCTTTGCTTTATGTGGAAATATCCTTTAAGATGCTGTCACTGTACAGAATTATTATGTGGGATCATGTTCTGTGTGTGGTGTAGTAGTCATTCTCTATACTGATTGTTTTCTGTTGCTGATTTCTCTGTATTGTCCAGCCATCCTCCTCATCCTGACTGTAGAAGTGTAAGCTGGCATTATCCTCCTACTCATCACTCCTACCAGCTACTAAAGCAGTTCTATACTGTGATCCATGTTGTGGGTTTGTTGTCCTCTTCTCTATATATCAATACTAAAGCAACCGTTTTTACTCCAGGGGAGCCATTGAAACAATTTTTGAATCTCAGGGACCCTTAATGAGATGAATCGATCAGAGTTAATTGAGAAAATGATCATTATCTTGGTGGTGGGAAGAATGTCCCTTACATTGGTGGTCAGTGGGAAGAATGTTCCTTACATTGGTGATCAGTGGGAAGAATGTCCCTTACATTGGTGATCAGTGAGAAGAATGTTCCTTACATTGGTGATCAGTGAGAAGAATGTTCCTTACATTGGTGATCAGTGAGAAGAATGTCCCTTACATTGGTGATCAGTGGGAAGAATGTTCCTTACATTGGTGGTCAGTGGGAAGAATGTCCCTTACATTGGTGATCAGTGGGAAGAATGCCCCTTACATTGGTGTTCAGTGAGAAGAATGTCCCTTACATTGGTGATCAGTGAGAAGAATGTCCCTTACATTGGTGATCAGTGAGAAGAATGTCCCTTACATTGGTGATCAGTGGGAAGAATGTTCCTTACATTGGTGATCAGTGGGAAGAATGTTCCTTACATTGGTGATCAGTGGGAAGAATGCCCCTTACATTGGTGTTCAGTGAGAAGAATGTCCCTTACATTGGTGATCAGTGAGAAGAATGTCCCTTACATTGGTGATCAGTGAGAAGAATGTCCCTTACATTGGTGATCAGTGGGAAGAATGTCCCTTACATTGGTGGTCAGTGGGAAGAATGTTCCTTACATTGGTGATCAGTGGGAAGAATGCCCCTTACATTGGTGATCAGTGAGAAGAATGTCCCTTACATTGGTGATCAGTGGGAAGAATGTCCCTTACATTGGTGATCAGTGGGAAGAATGTTCCTTACATTGGTGGTCAGTGGGAAGAATGTTCCTTACATTGGTGATCAGTGGGAAGAATGCCCCTTACATTGGTGATCAGTGAGAAGAATGTTCCTTACATTGGTGATCAGTGGGAAGAATGTTCCTTACATTGGTGATCAGTGAGAAGAATGTCCCTTACATTGGTGTTCAGTGGGAAGAATGTTCCTTACATTGGTGATCAGTGGGAAGAATGTTCCTTACATTGGTGATCAGTGGGAAGAATGCCCCTTACATTGGTGATCAGTGAGAAGAATGTCCCTTACATTGGTGATCAGTGGGAAGAATGTTCCTTACATTGGTGGTCAGTGGGAAGAATGTTCCTTACATTGGTGATCAGTGAGAAGAATGCTCCTTACATTGGTGATCAGTGAGAAGAATGTTCCTTACATTGGTGATCAGTGAGAAGAATGTTCCTTACATTGGTGGTCAGTGGGAAGAATGTTCCTTACATTGGTGGTCAGTGGGAAGAATGTTCCTTACATTGGTGGTCAGTGGGAAGAATGTTCCTTACATTGGTGATCAGTGAGAAGAATGCCCCTTACATTGGTGATCAGTGAGAAGAATGTCCCTTACATTGGTGATCAGTGGGAAGAATGTTCCTTACATTGGTGGTCAGTGGGAAGAATGTTCCTTACATTGGTGATCAGTGAGAAGAATGTTCCTTACATTGGTGATCAGTGAGAATAATGCTCCTTACATTGGTGATCAGTGAGAAGAAGGGGCCAGATCCTCAAAAGAGATACGGCGGCGTAACTGCTGTTACGCCGTCGTATCCCTGGTCCTAACTATGGAACTGATCCACAGACTCAGTTTCCCATAGTTAGGACGAAGATCCGACATGTGTAATTGAATTACACTGTCGGATCTTAAGGATGCAATTCTAGGCCGGCCGCTAGGTGGCGAGGCCATTGAGGCCGGCGTAGAATATGCAAATGACCAGTTACGGCGATCCACGAACGCTCCGACGGGCCCGTCGCTCTAAATCTACGTCGTTTACGTCGAGTTCCGCCGCGTAAAACTAGGGCTAAGCCCTAGTTGTCCTAAGCCATGTTAAGTATGGCCGTCGTTCCCGCGTCGAATTTTAAATTCTACGTCGTTTGCGTAAGACGTCCGTGAATGGCGCTGGACGCCATTTACGGTAACGTCTAAGCAAATGACGTCGGAGCGACGTCAGTTAGCGCAATGCACGTCGGGTAATTTACCCGACGGAGCATGCGCAGTACGTCCGGCGCGGGAGCGCGCCTAATTTAAATGGGACTCGCCCATTTGAATAGGAACGCCTTGCGCCGGACGGATTTAAGTTACAGCGCCGCAAAATTCCAGGTAAGTGCTTTGTGGATCGGCACCTAACTTTGGAATTTTGCGGCGGAGTAACTTAAATCAGAAAAGTTACGTTGCGCCAAGGCTTTGTGGATAACCCCCAATGTTCCTTACATTGGTGATCAGTGAGAAGAATGTTCCTTACATTGGTGATCAGTGAGAAGAATGTTCCTTACATTGGTGATCAGTGAGAATAATGCTCCTTACATTGGTGATCAGTGGGAATAATGCTCCTTACATTGGTGATCAGTGAGAATAATGCTCCTTACATTGGTGATCAGTGGGAAGAATGCTCCTTACATTGGTGGTCAGTGGGAAGAATGTTCCTTACATTGGTGATCAGTGGGAAGAATGTTCCTTACATTGGTGATCAGTGAGAAGAATGTCCCTTACATTGGTGATCAGTGGGAAGAATGTCCCTTACATTGGTGATCAGTGGGAAGAATGTTCCTTACATTGGTGTTCAGTGAGAAGAATGTCCCTTACATTGGTGATCAGTGGGAAGAATGCTCCTTACATTGGTGATCAGTGGGAAGAATGTCCCTTACATTGGTGATCAGTGGGAAGAATGTTCCTTACATTGGTGGTGATCAGTGGGAAGAATGTTCCTTACATTGGTGATCAGTGGGAAGAATGTCCCTTACATTGGTGATCAGTGAGAAGAATGTTCCTTACATTGGTGATCAGTGGGAAGAATGTTCCTTACATTGGTGATCAGTGAGAAGAATGTTCCTTACATTGGTGATCAGTGAGAAGAATGTTCCTTACATTGGTGATCAGTGAGAAGAATGTTCCTTACATTGGTGATCAGTGAGAAGAATGTTCCTTACATTGGTGATCAGTGAGAAGAATGTCCCTTACATTGGTGATCAGTGAGAAGAATGTCCCTTACATTGGTGATCAGTGGGAAGAATGCTCCTTACATTGGTAATCAGTGAGAAGAATGTCCCTTACATTGGTGATCAGTGAGAAGAATGTCCCTTACATTGGTGATCAGTGGGAAGAATGTTCCTTACATTGGTGATCAGTGAGAAGAATGTCCCTTACATTGGTGATCAGTGAGAAGAATGTCCCTTACATTGGTGATCAGTGGGAAGAATGTCCCTTACATTGGTGATCAGTGAGAAGAATGTTCCTTACATTGGTGATCAGTGGGAAGAATGCTCCTTACATTGGTGATCAGTGAGAAGAATGTTCCTTACATTGGTGATCAGTGAGAAGAATGTTCCTTACATTGGTGATCAGTGAGAAGAATGTTCCTTACATTGGTGATCAGTGAGAAGAATGTTCCTTACATTGGTGATCAGTGAGAAGAATGTTCCTTACATTGGTGATCAGTGGGAAGAATGTCCCTTACATTGGTGATCAGTGGGAAGAATGTTCCTTACATTGGTGATCAGTGGGAAGAATGTTCCTTACATTGGTGATCAGTGGGAAGAAGGAGGAGGACACACCCAAGGAGCTCTCTGAGAGATCCAACCTTTTTCAAGCCTGGGCCTTGCCTGCTAGCTTGGCCCAGGAATAATGCCTGATCCTGGGGGAGGCCCCGGGACGGATCCCCCTGATGATACGGGGCCTAGTGAGGAGGAGGTGGAGGATCTGTCTGTAGGTCCAGGCCCTGCTGTGGATGCGAATGTCTTCAGTCAGAAGAGCATTGATCGTTTTAGAGCGATTGGAAGAGCTGAAGAAAAACTTAAAATTTTGAAGGCTGAACATAAATCCTTCAAAATCAAGTATTTCCAGGCCTGGAGTAAAAATCGTTTGGCCATGAAGCCTGAGTTGCAGGAATTGGAGGAAAAGGTAAAGGAACAATCTTTATTTTTGGAAAAGCTGAAAGATAAAAGTGGAGAAAAGTTTGATAATGAGAGGAGATTTGCCAGCCAGACAGCAGTTTCCAGGGACCAGCAGGAGCCTCAGATAATGGATGACGCGGGTCCACCTGCCTCTGCACCTCTCCCTCCATGTCAGGGCTTGGAATCGCTGACGGCAACCAGCCAGGGGGTTGAGAGTGAGCATGGCACCCTGAAATGTATCCAGGAGATGGAGTCACCCCTGAGAGCAAACAAGCCTGCTAATACAGAAGTCCCTGAAGCCAAGCCAGTACAGGTGGAGAAATCTCAGCACACCTCACTGCCTTCCAACATGTCTGCCCAACCTGCTGTGGTGGACGGTGTCCTGACTAAGGAGCAGAAAGGGAAGGCCTTGTGCAGAGCACTGCCTGGAGTTTCTGCTGGGACCTGTAGTTCCTCTAAGTTTGCAGCACAAGGTATGCCTGTTACCAGCAATGAGATTGCCTCACCTGAGCCTCCCTGTGGTGGGGGAGGGGATCAGCATATTGCACCATGTGCAGTGGAAGAAGCAATGGAGGTTTCACCTGTTGCAGTGTCAGACCAGCCTGCACTATCCCCTGATGACAACCCTGTCCTGACAGAAGAGAACCGACCAGCTGAAGCTTCTACAAGCACAGCAGTGGGAACTGACACTGCTGGGAAGACTGCAGGAACTGTGAATATTCCAGCAAGTTCTAAGAATGACAGTAATGATAAAACAATGGATGTGGTGGGTGGTGAAGGGGTTAATACTGCTGGGAAAAATCAAAATGACATTCCTCCCCCTGCTCAGCAGAGGAAAGACTCACCGATTGTTCAGACCAAATCTGTGCAATCGATATCTGCTGCAAATGTGTCAGATGGTTCAAAACAAACCAATGGTTTATCTGCTGGGAGTTACGCGTCGGTTTTGGGGAATCGCACCAGGGAGGGTGGGGGGAATGGTGCAAATGTTGGTGGTCACAATTTGGGGGGTTTTAGTGGTGGGATGGTTGGTGGGTATAAGCGGAGAAATGTGGTCCAGTTGAAGTGGGAGGGGGAGGGGACCCCACCAGTAAGGGGGAGGGTGGCAGAGTTGATCCTGGAAATGGGGTTCAAAGTCGCAGACATTTTTGCTTTGATTTGTCCCGTTGGGAGTTGGGAATTTGATTTGTCCTTTGTAAAGCCTGAGGGTCTGGATTTATTTTGGGAGCGTTTTAGGGGGCGCAGGGACCTTCCGCAGTGGAATGGTTGGATGCCAAAGGTGGTTTCCAGGCAGCCTCTAATAAAATCAGTGACGATCCTTGTGCGTAACGAATCCATCCCAGAGGCTGATTTGGTAGTATGGTTACGCCGCTATGGTGAAGTCCTCGCTCCACTGCGGAAGGTCCTTGATCAGCATGGGATATGGACAGGGGCCTGGACAGTGTCACTAAAATTGGGGGTGCAGGGAAATGTTGTTCAACATCTGCCCTGTTCAGCCTCTCTAGGGAGGGACAGGCTGACCATTTTTTACCAGGGTCAGCCTAAGGTGTGCAATAAATGTGGTGACAAGGGCCATTTTGCCTCCACCTGCACCCGCAAGAAATGTTCTTTGTGCCAGGAGCTTGGCCATTTGGCTAAAGACTGTACTGACATTCGGTGCAATTTGTGCCAAAAACTTGGTCACCCGTACAGTCAATGCCCGGAGGCATTACATAACCTGCCAGGGTTGGAGGCTGAGCTGCAGAGGCTGGATAAGGAGGATGAGGCCACTGAAACTCTTGTTGTCCCTCCTGTGTCTGTGACATCTGTTTCTGTTCCCCCTAGTGATGTGGTCCCTGAGTCTGTCCCTCCTGTGTCTGTGACATCTGTTTCTGTTCCCCTTAGTGATGTGGTCCCTGAGTCTGTCCCTTCTGTGTCTGTGACATCTGTTTCTGTTCCCCCTAGAGATGTGGTCCCTAAATCTGTCCCTCCTGTCCCTAATCCATCTATTCGTAGATCCTCCAGACTGGCGGAGGCTGCTGGGGGGGCAGGTTTAGCGGATCTTCCCACTCAGCCTCCAGTCCCTGCCCCTCGGCAGCGCAAGCGTGGTCAGGGGAATGTGGGGGTGCTGGATGGGGGTGGGGCTGATGGAAGGGTGTCCGTACCCCATGTTTCACATTCCATTGATGGGGATTCGGATGAGGAGGGGTGGGAGAAGATTAGGAGGAGGAAAAAAATGAAGAGAAAGACAAGAAAACCAGTCGTCTCTTCCTCAGAGTCGGATCCAAGAGGGGTTCCCCTTGGTAACACCTTTTCTGTGTTGTCGGATGATGAGATGTCTTTGTCTTCTCCCTTATCATCTATGGATGAGGGGGAGTCACGTTGTTTGAAGAGAGCGGTTTCTGGTGATGAGAGTGTGGTGAAGGTCAAGAAACGACTACCCCAATCATCCTGATGGCAGTTCCCCCTCCGATAAAGGTGGCGACCATTAATGTCGCCAGCATTAAATCTGCAAGAGCTCGTGATATGGCCTTATTTTTGCTCAGCGAGTTTGATGCTGAGATTTTATTTTTGCAAGAGACCTGGCTCCATACTTTGGCCGATGTCCATCTGGCAAAAAGGGAGTGGAGATGCGGTCCCTCCTTTTGGTCTCTTGCGGCTGAGCCCTGCAGCGGAGTTGCGGTACTTTTTGAAACCGATATGGTAACGTGCCGGCGGATAATTGAGGTAGAAATAGGTAGATGTATGGTGTTGGACGTTTCTTAGAAGGGCTGCATGCATAATGGGTGTGGGTTTGTTTCTTGACCTTGCAGGTTTGTCTGGTGTAGTGGTGTGAGTTTGTATTAAGATTTATTTTTCTGGTGATTACATAATTTTTGCTTTGCTGTAAAGTCTTTTGTTTGAGAGCAGATTTGCTATATTTATTTTCATTTATGTAAATATGTGTATATTTATGTATATCTTATAGTGATTTTATGCTTTTTGTTTGCAAGACTTTTAATAAACAAAATTGGGAAGAATGTTCCTTACATTGGTGATCAGTGGGAAGAATGTTCCTTACATTGGTGATCAGTGGGAAGAATGTCCCTTACATTGGTGATCAGTGAGAAGAATGTTCCTTACATTGGTGATCAGTGGGAAGAATGTCCCTTATATTGGTGATCAGTGGGAAGAATGTCCCTTATATTGGTGATCAGTGGGAAGAATGCTCCTTACATTGGTGGTCAGTGAGAAGAATGTCCCTTACATTGGTGATCAGTGAGAAGAATGTCCCTTACATTGGTGATCAGTGGGAAGAATGTCCCTTATATTGGTGATCAGTGGGAAGAATGTCCCTTACATTGGTGATCAGTGAGAAGAATATTCCTTACATTGGTGATCAGTGGGAAGAATGCTCCTTACATTGGTGGTTATCAGTGGGAAGAATGCTCCTTACATTGGTGGTGGTCAGTGGGAAGAATGCTCCTTACATTGGTGGTGGTCAGTGGGAAGAATGCTCCTTACCTTGGTGGTGGTCAGTGGGAAGAATGTCCCTTACATTGGTGGTCAGTGGGAGGAATGCTCCTTACATTGGTGGTGGTCAGTGGGAAGAATGTTCCTTACATTGGTGGTGGTCAGTGGGAAGAATGTCCCTTACATTGGTGGTTATCAGTGGGAAGTATGCCCCCCTTGGAGATGGCCAGAGTGACACCTTTGCAATCATGCCAAGTTGTGATGGCCCTGAAATTATGGAGGCACCATCAAATGGGGAGGTCAGTTGGCCACAGCTCGTGGAACCCCTAGAAACCCCTGGAGGAACCCTAGTTGAAAATGGCTATAATAAGTCCCAAGAACATACCTAAACCCATGTCTCCGCTCCAGACTTGCTCCCTTCATCACACATGGACAACTTGGGTGCTGGGTACCACAGCCTGTCTCCACTGTCCGTAAAAAAATATACAAGATGTAAGCTGAACTCAAAAGCTCTTTTTTCTCTGTTAACAATTGTCAAAAAAAGACTGCGTACAATAACGTCTCCACCTGAAACCAACAATCCTTGATGTGCTTCACCCCTGCTGGCGTGCTGACAGGGATAATGGAACCCATAGCCACCTCTGTAGGAACCCTGCTTGAGAATGCCTGTCCTAAAGTGTTATCAAATCTGGTAGCATTTCTCTTGGACCAGCAGGTGGCGGTACAACTCCTTTCAATGTGCTGGTTCTTTACTAAGACAAAAGCTCTGTTACCTATTATCCTATCTTTTATTTGTGATCGCTGATGGATTTTGCTACATTGTACAAAAAAAAGAAGCCGAAGATGTATATTCTATAAATATTTGCAGAGTTTACAATCTTACCTACACTCTGGGGGTGTCAGATGAGACATCCCTTTATAGTGTGACTGATATTATATTTATATATTTATATTTACGTTTTATTGTACATGCTTTTTTACATTTTACCGACACTTCTGTGTGATAACACTTAGGATGGGGAGCGGGGGAGGGGGGGGGGTCCCTTTTGGTTTTCCTTGAACCCAGAGCTGTAATACAGTAAAACATAGGAAAACTTACAGAGAAAGAGAGTAAAAGTGGGCATATGTGTGTGTCCTGTAGAGGTCCATAGGAAAACTATAATAAGGCCCTGAAATGTCTTGTCTGAAAAAGAAAGCCTAGCACTAGTGCCTTTATAAAACAAAAACTATTCCTGCAGGATTATGCAGAGAATCAAAGTGGGCATGTTTGTGTTCTAGCATGCCATCAAGCATACTAGCGCGATCTACTGTACGCCTTTCTTTTATTTTTTGGCGCCGTACTTACGGTTTACCGCCATAGTGAAGTTTCAGACTCCCCACGGGGAATGGGCGTTCCTATGCACAGGGAAGATGATTGACGGCCGGCTATGGCGCGTCACGCTGCCCGAAGATAGCCGAAATAGGACTTGCCTCTTCACGGCGCCTGCGCAGTCAGCTCTGATGTCTGTGCGCAGGCGCCGTATAACGCCGTGAAGAGGAAAGTCCTATTTCGGCTATCTTCCGGCAGCGTGACGCGCCATAGCCGGCCGTCAGTCATCTTCCCTGTGCATAGGAACGCCCATTCCCCGCGGGGAGTCTGAAACTTCACTACGGCGGTAAACCGTAAGTACGGCGCCAAAAAATAAAAGAAAGGCGTACTGTAGATCGCGCTGGTATGCTTGATGGCATGCTAGAAATTTGTTTTTAGGGTGAAACACCGCTTTAAGCTCTGAAATACATTTTCTGAAAAGGAAAGCCCAGCACTAGTGCCTTTATAAAATAACAACTAAGCTATCCCTGCAGAATTATGCAGAGCGTAAAAGTGGGCATGTTTGTGTTTCCTGTAGAGGTCCATGGGAAACCCCTAATAAGGTCCTGAAAAATGTATTGCTCATTGAAAAAAGAAAGCCCAGCATTAGTGTCTTTGAAAAACAAAAACGATCCTCCCTGCAGAATTATGCAGAGAATAAAAGTGGGCATGTTTGTGTTTCCTCTGGCGTACTTTCAAATTTGGCCGCGTCGTATCTTTAGTTTTGAATCCTCAAACCAAGATACGACGGCTTCTGGCTTCGATCCGACAGGCGTACGGCTTCGCACGCCTTCGGATCGTAGGTGCAATACTTCGGCGCCCGCTGGGTGGAGTTTGCGTAGTTTTCCGCGTCGGGTATGCTAATTAGCTTTTTCCGGCGATCCACGAAGGTACGCCCGGCCGTCGCATTCTCTTACGTCGTTGCTAGTCGGCTTTTCCCGGCGTATATTTAAAGCTGCTATTTCGTGGCGTATAGATAGACCTGCCATGTTAAAGTATGGCCGTCGTTCCCGCGTCAATTTTTTTATTATTTTTTATTTTTTTGCGTAAGTCGTCCGTGAATAGGAAAGGACGTAACTCACGTCTACGTTAAAAAAATGACGTCGGTGCGACGTCATTTCACGCAAAGCACGGCGGTAAATTTCAAAACGGAGCATGCGCAGTAGGTTCGGCGCGGGAACGCGCCTAATTTAAATGACCCACGCCCCCTACCCGGATCATTTGAATTAGGCGGGCTTGCGCCGGAGGGATTTACGCTATGCCGCCGCAACTTTACAGGCAAGTGCTTTGTGAATTAAGCACTTGCCCGTAAAACTTGCGGCGGTGTAACGTAAATGCGATACGTTACGCCGCCGCATATGTACCTGAATCTGGCCCATTATTTTTATTCACGTATTTTTCAATTATCATCATAGCTGATATAGGATCATTATGGAGCCAGACAGCCCCCAACCGCCTCCTAGTCTGATCTGTGCCAACTATACGCAGGGCCATCTATATAAAGGATAACTAGAACGCGTTCGGAAAGTACACATGTTGAACCATTGTTGTAACACTTTACTTTTTTTTTTTTTTTGTGCAAATTTAGCTCACGAAGAGTACTATCAATGGGGATGATGAATCAGATCTTCGACACCAACAAAGGTCAATTGTCACAAACATCAGCATCAACATCAACCTAGGAGGTTAAGAGGCAAAACATATCTGGACATACCATACAATGCATCAGTCACATCAACACAATAGAAATATTCGAAAAACCAGGTAAGAGCCTGAAAAAGTTTCAAGGTGGGTCATTCACAGGTCCAGCCTGTCCTGAGGTAGTGGTATCTGACTTACTTTAGATACTTGATGTTCCATATTGAAATGAATGGGCTACCTTACACACAACCTATGGAAAACATGCACATTTTCTGTCACACCTGCATAGGGTTTAAATATATATTAATATACTGTAAAATGGATGAAAAATCCAGCAGAAGAATTGGACATACTGGTCTTGGCTGGTGTTCAGGTCTAGAAATTTAACTGCTAAATTTCCCCATATATTTTCAAGCATCAACCAAAGACTGAAATATGAGCTGTAGGGGGACTGACACTTTAATACCGCTTCGGCGGTTGGACTCCCAGATATCATCCTTCTGATGAAGCGGTTATAGACCACGAAACATGTAGAGGACCACATGTCACATGAGGACCTACCATAATCTTGACTCTAATCTTGGTGCACATTAATAGGTAGATTCAGGTACGGCTGTGCAATCTTAAGACGGCGTAGCCTAGCGTGTTTACACTACGCCGCCTTAAGTAAGAGAGGCAAGTACATGATTCTCAAAGCACTTACCTCCTTACTTAGGGCGGCGTAGTGTAATTGCGGCGGGCGTAAGGGCGCCTAATTTAAATTGGTTGGAGGGGGGGCGTGTTGTATGGTAATGAGGCTTGACCTCACGTTTTTTGATGTTTTTTGCTACTGCGCATGCGCCGGGCGCCTACATTTCCCAGTGCGCAAAAAACGACAAGGATATGGACAGCCGCACTCCAGTAACTTGAAAAAGACGTGCCCTTTATTGGGTACAGGAAAAAATACACTACAGGTATCAGCACACAGTGGGATAAACAGCTGACGCATTTCGCATTGAGTGTCAATGCTTAATCATAGCTAAGTACGCCGTACGGGCCTATTGATTTCGACGTGGACGTAAACGACGTAACTCCCGATTCGCGGACGACTTACGCAAACGACGTAAAAAAAAAATCGAACCTCGCGGCGGGAACGGCGGTCATACTTTAACATTGTTATTCCACTTCATAGGTGGAATAACTTTAGGCCGCCTAATGCCTTACGGAAACAACGTAATTCGACTCCGGCGGCTGCGCGTACGTTCGTGAATCGGCGTACAAGCACATTTACATAATCTACGCCGGCCGCAATGGAAGCGCCACCTAGCGGCCATCCGAAAAATTGCAAACTAAGATATATGTTTAAGCGTATCTCTGTTTTAGCATACGCTTAAACATACGGCGGCGTAGATTCGGAGTTAGGTCGGCTTATCTACTGATAAGCCGGCCTAACTCTTTCTGAATCTACTTAAATGTATCTACAGAACTGTATAGACACCCCTTGATTTTATATATTGTTCTGTCTTGATTATGGAAAGCTATGTTTGTCTCTTTTTATACCTGGTACCTGGTAGGAGTCTGGAATGACGAGGTCGGCCTCCCTTGTATCTCCAACCCAAGCCCCACTGAAGGTGGAACAGATGGTGGCTAGGGTGAGGAGGAACACGAGTGCCTGTAAGTGGAGTTGGAGGTGCAGGCAAAGCATCCGGGAAGGAGCTGGACCCAGGAAAACTGATAGGATGGATAACCAGCACAGGCACTCGGAGACAGCGTTGAGCCAAGCAGGAGACAGGAGCAAGGTCACAGGCGGGCAGCGAGGTAACAAGGCATAGGCAGGAGCAAGGTCAGATGGGAAGCCAGGATCAGGAACAGTAATCAGAGGGTCAAAGGAAGCCAAGGTTCAGCAACAGGAATCAAGTCAGGTTTAACAGAGTTCAGATTATCAGGACACAGCTGAAGACCAGTCAGCACTTGTCAGAAGTCAGGACATCCTTTAAATAGGTCGTCTGGCGCCAATTGTGGCTAGGGGCACGCTCCTGCACGTGCACGCCGTGCGATGCACATTGGCGCATGTGAGAATCTGCCATGTGCACGCCGGATGCATTCTAACAGGCCTCTTACAGTCCCATTGGTACCAAGATAGTCCTTCCTCTCATGGAGATTAGTTTGGGGAACTGTCTCCACCCCCCCCCCCTTATAACCCTTCTTTCCCCCTTTTTGGAATTACAGTGAAACCTCAGATTGCGAGTACCGTGATTAACGAGCGTTTTGCAATACAAGCATTTTTATTTTTTTTAAATCCTGACTCGGTTTGCGAGTGTTGTCTCGCAACACGAGCAGGATTCAAGCCACAGCAGTGTGCAGTACCTTTTTTGTCCAGAGGTGCGGGGGAGCCGTTCCGAAATAATTGGAAAAACCTGGAAATACTGAGGGCCAGATTCACAGAAGAGATACGACGGCGTATCTCTCAGAGTATCTATGCGACTGATTCATAGAATCAGTTCCGCATAGATAGCCCTTAGATCCGACAGGTGTAATTGACTTACACCGTCGGATCTTAGGATGCAGTACCTCGGCCGCCGCTGGGTGGAGTTTGCGTAGTTTTCCTGCGTCAGGTATGCTAATGAGCATTTACGGCGATCCACGACGGTTTTCGCGTTCGTTACGTCGTCGCTAGTAATTTTTTCCCGTCGCAAATTTACACCTGCTTTAACATGGCTTAACTTTAGTCGAGCCATGTTAAAGTATGGCCGTCGTTCCCGGGTCGAATTTCAATTTTTTTTTTTGTGGCGTAAGACGTCCGGGAATACAAATGGACGTTACGCACGTCGCCGTTCTAAAAAATGACGTCACATCGCGCAAAGTACGGCGGGAATTTCCAAACTGAGCATGCGCAGTACGTCCGGCGCGGGAGAGCGCCTTATTTAAATGGTACACGCCCCATTTGAATTGGGCGGGCTTGCAAGTTTGCAGGTAAGTGCTTTGTGGATCAGGCACTTACACTGAAAACTTGTGGCGGTGTAACGTAAACGGGTTACGTTGCGCCGCCGCAAAGGTACGAGAATCTGGCCCTTTGTTCCCGAGCCTTTCTGAGGTTTTACGTGTTAAGCCGAGCTGTGCAGGAACAAAAATTGTTTCTGGACAGCCGCACTCTGAACAAGTTGTAGCCTTTATAAAAAAAAAGGACAGCACTACAAGTCACAGCAACATAAAATAAAACCCTACTGCTGACTCGTTTCGCACTGAAATTAGTGCTTAGTCAGAGCTTTTTAAGCACTAGTTTCAGCACGAAACGCGTCAGCGGTCGGGTTTTATTTTATGTTGCTGTGACTTGTAGTGCTGTCCTTTTTTTAATGAAGGCTACAACTTGCGGCTGTCCAGAAACAATTTTTGTTCCTGCTTTGCTAAGTGCATTGCCTGCACCTGAGTTGTCTGCAACGGAGGATATTCATCTGGGTTCCCACCTGGAGCGGCTACTCACTGTTCCCTTCAGCCGAGCTGTCCCTGAGCCTTTCCAAAGGCTCTCCGGCGCTCCCTCACCTCTGGCCACATGCGGTATTGCATGCCATAGAAGTCAATGCGGAACAAATTATTTTCGTTTCCATTGACTTCTATGGGGAAACTCGCTTTGATATGCGAGTGCTTTGGATTACGAGCATTCTTCTTGAACGGATTATGCTCATAATCCGAGGTCTCACCATGTATAATTTTTTAAAGGCTTACTCCCTTTAGTTTACTTTAATACCGAGGTTGGTAAAGTCATTGCCCCCCCCCCCCCTTTGTTGATAGTTTCCTTGTGACTTTTCTCTTGTGATTGTATATGATACATAATAAAGAATAAAGTGTAATCATTCAACCTACATCATAAACAACACACACTGTAATAAGTAGAGCCGTCACCTGAGCGCAACGCACACACCGGACCGCCGCACACTCCATCATAATCTCCATGTCAGCATATGGCCTCCATCTGACAGCTGTTCCACAGATGTGCAATTAGCAAACCTTATGGCCATACTGTTAGCATTACAACACGCATAGAGTGCGCGTTCCCGCGGCTTCCCCCCCCCCCCTCTCGCTCCGAATTCGCTTTCATGTCTCGTTTACGATATGATTTTTTTTTTTTTATTATTTTATTTCATCTCGTGGAAGATTTAGAGAAAGTTCGAACTTCCACAAGAACAATATTAATTCAGCTGTGAAGCAGCAGATACTTCAATTAAAAGGCCTAATGGACAATTGCGGCATAAAACGCCTTTTTTTTTTTTTTTGTCACGCTGAAATCCAACGAGCAGTTTTCAATTAGATTTCTCGTATGTAAGAAGCAGCAATAGCTTTTTTTTTTTTTTTTCCTTGATGTTAGATGCAAGGGTGGGGGAGATGAGAGTAGCTTCAGCGTTTCATTACGGAGGAGAAAAAAGCACATATAAAGACGTGTATTTAAATTATGAATTGGGTCAGTATCTGCCAACTAGAAGTAATATCAATTAAGGCCGCGATGGATCCTTGCGCAAGATGTCCTTATATTTAATGACAAAAGTAAGACTGTTAATCTTCCCCCGCGAACAAAGGGATAATTTAAGGCGGCAAGAAATCAAAGTGTGATGTCACCAAAATAGTCGCTCGCAGCTTTCCCTCTCCTTCTGTTTTTTCTTTCTTTTTTTTTTCTCCCCCAAACTGCTAATATCATAATTAATAGACTTCAAATGACTTTTTTTTTTTGTGGGTTTCAGGCTTTCAAGAGAAGCATTTATTGCTGACATAAAATATAAACTCGGAGAGAGAGAGCAGGTCTGGCAGAGGCAGGCTGAGGGGTCGGCGAGGCCCTTGTTCCGCCTTAAAAATAATAATTCAGCCTCGCAGGCTGTGTCTGATAATGCTCAATTAATGCCAGTTCAGGTTCTATAAATCATGTTAATAGTGAGATTGACTGTACATCAGTGGTGCGAGCACTGAGACCGTGCCAGAAAGGATGAAAAAAAAATAAAAAAAGATACCGGGAGGGGAAAAAAAATAAAAAAATGAGATGGGCTCTCGCAGTGAGTGATATAATTCTGCAGGGGACAATCACTGGATTATTATGACAGATAATGGACGCATGGTCTGATGTGATGGAAGCCCCATGCTGGGTGTGTAGCGTCGGTAGAAAGGGGGCGCATGCACTGAAATCATAGCGAGGAATGGCGTCTGTCTGGAACAAGGCACCTCAAGGCTATCTAAATGGCCTCAGATATAAATATTGGTTTGAAGGGATGCAGGTTTTACCATTTGTCAGACGTGTCCTTTGACGTGCGATGGAAAAATCAATATTAGATTAAAGGTGAATCTCCATTTTGTTAGACCCTACAAGCACTCAGAGCCTCCCACCTTCGTAGAAGGTCTGAGGATTGCAAAGATGTTTACAATATAAAAAAAAGGGAGACAGTACAGTCACAATACAATAATATACAAGAAGGTTAAGAGGGCCCTGGTCATAGGAGCTTACAATCTAATAGGATGGGGTAAGTGGTACAAAAGGTTGTAACCAGGGGAGGGCTGTCAGCCTTAGGCCTGGGGGGCAAGTCCAGTCAAGTTGCCCATTGAACGGCCCATCAGTGCAGCCAATTCCGGTGCCCATCAATGCAGTCTAATCACTGGGGCAGGCTACATGGGGTGTATGGGGGGATGGGGGGTGAGCTAGGTGTGTCAGGGTCTCTCACCTCAGTGATCTCAGTTCAGCAGGTCCTTGCACGACATGGCCTCCTGGGGGGGTAATTAAGTGGGCTCTGGAGTCCCTCAGGTATTACCTCTTGGGGAGGAAGTTTAGGCTCATTTCTGATCATGCCCCTTTAACATGGATGAGGCAGGGTAAAAGGACTAATGCCAGGATTACACGTTGGTTCCTGCCGCTCCAAGAATTTAAGTTTATAGTGGAGCATAGGCCCGGGAGACTGCATCAAAATGCAGATGCCCTCTCCCGAGTCCATTGTTTGAGCTCCACTGTTGCCTCCACCTCCTTGGCGTTGGGGCACGGGGGGGGGGGGGGGGGGGGGATATGTACAGGACGCTGTGGCTGGGTCCTGGAAGGACGTTATATTTCCCCTCTGTTTGGACTGTGGTCCTAAGGGAACAGAAAGGGTTAACACACCTGTCTAAGGAAGTGGTTTAAAGTAGACAGGAAGTTGTAGGTGAGAGTGGAGAAGTGTAGTAGAGTCTATGCATGGTAATGGTGGACAAGGAAAAAGCTGTGAAAGCTGTGAAAGGACTTGGCAGTGTCCTGCCTGGAAGCCTGCTACCTGATTCTAGGAATCACTCGCATAGATACCCGGGGGCCAAAAACAGAGATACGACGGTGTTTCCTGAGATACACCGTCGTAACTCTTCTGAGAATCTGGCCCTCTGTTTTGACTTCGTCCTCAGGATTCCAGATATCTAACAAGAGGACATCAAAGTGTAGAATGGCACCTGGAGGAATGACACTGGCCACTCCTTCACTCCCAAATGTATGAAAATGTACACACTCTACGTTAGAGGTAATTTATTCTCCCAAAGCAAATACATGTTTGCACACTGGCGCTGACTAGTATTACAATGTTTTTCTTCTTCCTCAGCTTCTCTCCCTCACCCAGCTAATGTGACCCCATGCTGACAAAATGGGGCTAACAAGGATGCTATGTAGGCACCCGATGCTATGTAGGCACCCGATGTCCTGTTCATCAACTGATTACGTCATTGCTTGTTAGGACATCAGCGGCTAGTAGGTTGTAATGGTGCACAATGAAAACCTGTTGATTTGTGTAAGTAAAAGGCAGGCTAGATCCACCCACTGGCTTGTATGCAAATTTGGGGCAATTTTTAGGCATTTTGCCAAGGCACCCCTGAAGGCACAAAAAGGCTGCTCTACTGAGGCAAGTCTCTGGTACCTCCTACTGGATCTGGGAGCTTGGAAAAGCTTCTGGAAGTTAGTGGGTGGAAGCCAGTAAGATCTGATCTGCATGCTTAAGGGAGTCTGACCAATCTCTGGGCAGGATGTCCATGCAAGGTGGAGATAGATCAGCCCTTAAATATGACAGAGGCTGCTCAGCAGGAGAGTCGGGTGGAAGATGTAGTGCTGAGGAGACTGTCGATGGTCTAGGAGGGGCTCTGCCTTGAGGTTGAGCTCGGAATGGCTTGGGAAGATCCTCTCAGCGTCTCAGTTTGAAGAGGAATCTTGCCTAAGGAGCATCAGGTAGCAAGGAGGATAGAGTAAGTACACGAGCACACCCAGGGATTCACAATGGGGAGAGACTGCCACATGTAGCAAGCTTTCAGGAGGACAGCTCTGTGCTTATGCCATCCTATCCCTTGCCCTGGGAGATCTTCAGAGCAGCCAGGTGGGCTGGTGGACAAGCTTCTGGGAGGGTTGGTTGTACCTGCAAGCAGTAGAGCTGGGAAGAAATGCTATTTTGTAAAGGGGGCTGAGAGCTCCTAGTCCTCAAGGGACTGTTGTTTTTGAACACTAAAGACTGTCAGTGTCCAGGAAGGAGGACCATCCAGGATTTTGTACATAGGAAGGAAGTTGTCCCCATTTATTGTTTCGGTCAAGCTGGGCATCCCATAACCCCATCCAAGTTATTACCCCTAATAAAACAACAAAACCAAGCTCAGAGACTGTTTCTTGTGTCTGGATGGAAGTGAAACATGCTTGTTACCTGGCTGTGCAGGAATAGGTGAACCAGTTACCGGTTCTCCAATTTTCAGCTTTCAGCACTGTCGCACTTTGAATGACAATTGCGCGGTCATGCTACATTGTACACAAACAATTTTTTTATCATTTTGTTCCCACAAATAGAGCTTTCTTTTGGTGGTATTTGATCACCTCTGCGATTTTTTATTTTTTGCGCAACAACTAAAAAAAGACCGAAAATTTTGAAAAAAATTAAGTTTTAATTTTTTTTCTGTCCATTTTGTTGGTAAATAAGTAAGTTTTCTACTTCGATAACAGGCACCGATGAGGTGGCACTGATGGGCACCGGTGGGGCGGCACTGTTGGACACTGATAGGCGGCACTGATGGGCACTGATAGGCAGCGCTGGTATGCAGCACTGATGGGCACTCATAGGCAGCACTGATGGGCACTCATAGGTGGCACTGATGGGCACTCATAGGCGGCACTGATGGGCACTCATGGGCGGCACTTATGGGTGGCACTGATGGGTACTTATGGGTGGCACAGATGGGCACTGATAGGTGGGCACTGGGCATGGATGGGCACTGAGGGGTGGCACTGATGGACACTGAGGGGTGGCACTGATGGACACTGAGGGGACTATTTTGCCAGTCAGTGCCCATTTGTGGTCACTGATTGGCATATTTTTTTTTTACTGCCCTTTTTTATTTTTTTACTGCGCTTTTTTATTTATTTTTTATTTATTGCCCTTTTTTTTCTGCCCTTCCCTGGTGGTCCAGTGTGGGCTTCCCTGGTGGTCCAGTGTGGGCATCCGAGGGGGGGGGGGGGGGCTGCACTGATAAACAATCAGCGCAAACCCCCCCTGTCAGGAGAGCCGCCGATCGGCTCTCCTCTACTCTTGTCTGTCAGACGCGAGTGAGGAAGAGCCATCAACGGCTCTTCCTGTTTACATCGTGATCAGCCGTGATTGATCAAGTGGAAAAGGGCCTCCGCTGGAGGCTCTTTACCGAGATCGGAGATGCAGGGTGTCAGACTAACACCCTGCATCACCGATCGCTGCGCGCCCCCACGGGCGAGCGCCGGCATGAAATCTTGCAGGACGTCAATAGACGTCCAGTCAGGATTTCACAACCACTTCCCGGATGTCAATTGTCCATTGACCGGGCGGGAAGTGGTTAAGATAGAGCATGCCTCATAGCAGGCAGGTCCTACTGGGTTTCCCTATTGGCTCACCCACAGTGCTCTAGGAACCCTTTGTCACATACTAAGTTATAAAACAAAGATTATATACATGTATTAAATCAGACTTTTTGTTAGCTTTTTAACCACTAGCCAACCGCCCACCGCCGTTCTACGTCGGCAAGTTGGCTCGGCTGGGCGAGAGCACGTAGTATAACGTCCTCTCTCCCAGCCGCCACTAGGGGCGGCTGGGAGAGCGTGCGTGTGCCCGGCGGGCGCGATCGCCGCCGGGCACAGGCGATCACTCGTTACAGAGCGGGGACCGGGAGCTGTGTGTGTAAACACACAGCTCCCGGTCCTGTCAGCAGGGGAAATGCTGATCTTCTGTTCATACAATGTATGAACCGAGGATCAGTGTTTCCCCTAGTGAGGCCACCCCCCCCCCCCACAGTAAGAACACACCCAGGGAACATACTTAACGCCTTCCCCGCCCCCTAGTGTTAACCCCTTCACTGCCAGTGGCATTTTTATAGTAATCCAATGCATTTTTATAGCACTGATCGCTATAAAAATGCCAATGGTCCCAAAAATGTGTCAAAAGTGTCCGAAGTGTCCGCCATAATGTCGCAATACCGAAAAAAAAAACGCTGATCGCCGCCATTACTAGTAAAAAAAATATAATAAAAATGACATAAAAATACCCCCTATTTTGTAGACGCTATAAGTTTTGCGCAAACCAATCAATAAACGCTTATTGCGATTTTTTTTTACGAAAAATATGTAGAAGAAAACGTATCCGCCTAAACTGAGGAAAAAAAATGTTTTTTTATATATTTTTGGGGGATATTTATTATAGCAAAATGTAAAAAATATTCATTTTTTTCAAAATTGTCTCTCTATTTTTGTTTATAGCGCAAAAACTAAAAACCGCAGAGGTGATCAAATACCACCAAAAGAAAGCTCTATTTGTGGGGAAAAAAGGACGCCAATTTTGTTTGGGAGCCACGTCGCACGACCGCGCAATTGTCTGTTAAAGCGACGCAGTCCCGAATCGCAAAAAGTACTCTGGTCTTTGGGCAGCAATATGGTCCGGGGGTTAAGTAGTTAATATACATACATTGTTTAAATCTCCGTGGCATTACTGCTGTAATTTAGTTTAGATATGGTCAACATATACAGTATTTTTATTATAGGTGTGTCTGGTTCAGGCAGCAGAGTGCAGTGATCCATAGCACTCAATCAATCATCTTTGATTAATTTAAGGATTAAATAAACATCATTTAATTTCCTTTGGTAAATAAGCTGGGGAGTTGTCCTGGGATAGGCAAAAGTTTTGTCTCTTTAATGTGTCGGCTCTAAAAAAAAAGAGGTGAATCCTTGTAAATTGGCGTTCACCTTGAGATGATCTATGCATGAGCAGCTGAGAAGACATTCCAGGCTTGTCACTCACCCCGCTATGAAATACAGAATTAAATAACACGTGTAATAAAGACTATAAGCCGGCTGTCCGCAGACATTATTTGCAGTCTAATGGCTGACAATATTCATAGATTCAGCTGCACTAGCCACAGGCATGACACAACTATAAAGTTTTGTTACTCTGATGGAGCATTTTAAGATTATACTGACAGGGAATTCCAGAAGGGAAGATTGATGTCCTTTGCTACAGTTTTTCTTTTTCTTTTAGTTAGGACGATATTCTGCCCCCGTTACAGGAATTGCGCTTTTTGTTTAATTAAGGCCTTTAGCGGTGCCTTGAAATGTACCACGTGAGGAGACTGGCATCTGTGAAATGGGTAAAGATTTATATCTCCGTTTGGAAAGAGTGGTGTTGTCCCTATTTAAATGAACACTCCGATCAGACTTCAGAAAATGAAGCCTAGAGATAAAGAGGAACACATTTTTTTATTTTTTTATTCAAGCGTTGTTTGTGTAGAACAATTCAGTCAACTGTTCAAAGCCCTCTGATTGCTGAGATCACCTACTGTCTGGCCCAACCATTCTCAACCAGAGGTCTGTGGAACCCTAGGGTTCCTCCAGAAGTTGCTAGAAGTGCCTGGAGCTGTGGCTGATCTACCTCGTGTCTGATAGTGCATGCAAAGTTCCAGAGCCAATGTCACTTGCAGTGTCAAATGCATGACACCAATCATTTTTCTGGCTGTAAAAGTAGTCTTCTGACCACCACCTTTAGGCCTTGTACACACGATAGGTTAAACAGAGGACAATGGTCTGATGGACCGTTTTCATCGGTCAAAACCGATCGTGTGTGGGCCCCATAGGTTATTTAACCATCGGTTAAAAAAAAGCCAACTTGTTTTAAATTTAACCGATAGTTAAAAAACGATCGTTAGTAGGCACAACCATCGGTTAAAAATCCATGCATGCTCAGAATCAAGTCGACGCATGCTTGGAAGCATTGAACTTCGTTTTTTTCAGCACGTTGTTGTGTTTTGACACAATCGTTTTTTTAACCGATGGTGTGTAGGCACGAGAGACCATCAGTCAGCTTCATCAGTTAACCGAGACAACGGTCCATCAGATCGTTCTCATCGGATGGACTGATCGTGTGTACGAGGCTTCAGGGGTATTCTTCCCACAGGTGACCAATGTAAGACGCATTCTGCCAACTGATCAGCAATGTAAGGAACATTATTCCCCCTGATCAGCAATGTAATGAGCAGTCTTCCCACTGACGACCAATATAAGGGCATTCTTTCCACTGACGACCAATATAAGGGCATTCTTTCCACTGACCACCAATGTAAGAGACATTCTTCCCACTGATCACCAATGTAAGGAACATTCTTCTCACTGACCACCAATGTAAGGAACATTCTTTTCACTGATCACCAATGTAAGGAACATTCTTCTCACTGACCACCAATGTAAGGAGCATTCTTCTCACTGATCACCAATGTAAGGGACATTCTTCTCACTGATCACCAATGTAAGGAACATTCTTTTCACTGATCACCAATGTAAGGAACATTCTTTTCACTGATCACCAATGTAAGGAACATTCTTCTCACTGACCACCAATGTAAGGGACATTCTTCTCACTGATCACCAATGTAAGGGACATTCTTCCCACTGATCACCAATGTAAGGGACATTCTTCCCACTGATCACCAATGTAAGGAGCATTCTTCCCACTGATCACCAATGTAAGGGACATTCTTCCCACTTATCACCAATGTAAGGAACAGTCTTCTCACTGATCACCAATGTAAGGGACATTCTTCTCACTGATCACCAATGTAAGGGACATTCTTCCCACTGATCACCAATGTAAGGAACATTCTTCTCACTGATCACCAATGTAAGGGACATTCTTCTCACTGATCACCAATGTAAGGAACATTCTTTCCACTGATCACCAATGTAAGGGACATTCTTCTCACTGATCACCAATGTAAGGAACATTCTTCCCACTGATCACCAATGTAAGGGACATTCTTCCCACTGATCACCAATGTAAGGAACATTCTTCTCACTGATCACCAATGTAAGGAACATTCTTCCCACTGATCACCAATGTAAGGGACATTCTTCTCACTGATCACCAATGTAAGGGACATTCTTCTCACTGATCACCAATGTAAGGGACATTCTTCTCACTGATCACCAATGTAAGGGACATTCTTCTCACTGATCACCAATGTAAGGAACATTCTTCCCACTGATCACCAATGTAAGGAACATTCTTCCCACTGATCACCAATGTAAGGGACATTCTTCCCACTGACCACCAATGTAAGGAACTTTCTTCCCACTGATCACCAATGTAAGGGGCATTCTTTCCACTGATCACCAATGTAAGGGACATTCTTCTCACTGATCACCAATGTAAGGAACATTATTCCCACTGATCACCAATGTAAGGAACATTCTTCCCAATGATCACCAATGTAAGGAACATTCTTCCCACTGATCACCAATGTAAGGAACATTCTTCCCACTGATCACCAATGTAAGGAACATTCTTCCCACTGATCACCAATATAAGGAGCATTCTTTCCACTGAACACCAATGTAAGGGGAATTCTTCCCACTGACCCCCAATCTAAAGGCATTCTTTCTACTGACCTTCACTGTAAGGATATTCTGCCCACTGATCGTTCATTAAAGGGGCAGTTGGATCGAATGTCCGGGTCAGGCCGGGACGGGCGGGGTGCCCCGACATTTGTACATTACTGATGGCGGTTCTCCCCGGCGATATGTGATGGTTGTCCATGCTCGAACTATGCTAAACATACCCCCTGGTGCTCCTCCCCCTCATTACCCTCCCCTTTCCCCCATTTCCACTTGCCCTCTGTTCCTCCCCTGGCCTCCTACCCTTCCCTCCCTCCCTGATTGTTTTGGCTTTGTTGTGAAGTCATATTGTTGTTGTCTTTTAATTTGAAAAATAAAAATAAAGGATTATATAATATAAGGGGCATTTTTCATACTGGCCACCAATGTAAGGACAATCTTCCTACTAACCACAAATGTAAATGGCATCCTTCCTTCTGACCACCAACGTGTAACTTAGTGCGTAACGCATGCTTGGAAGCATTGAACTTCGTTTTCGTCATTTACGTCCACGTCGAAACCAATAGGCCCGTGCGGTGTACGTTGCCGCAATGCACACTGGGATATGTAGGCGGACGGCGCATGCGCCGTTCCAAAAAAACGTCAATCACGTCAGGTCAAGCCCCATTAACATAAAACACGCCCCCTCAGCTAAATTTGAATTAGGCGCCATTACGCCCGCCCGATTTACGCTACGCCGCCGTAACTTAGCAGGCAAGTACTTTGTGAATCATGTACAGTACTTGCCTCGCTAACTTACGGCGGCGTAGTGTAAACACGAAAGTTAGGACACCCTCTCTGAATCTAGCTATTAGTGTATATCTGTATAGCCAATGGCAAGAGCCTTAATACTTTGTGTCCTTTATATCTGCTAGGAGTTCAGTTTTAAAGCTGGGGGGAGTGACTTATTTGCATATGAGCGTCCTTCTCCGCTCCGGTGTTCTCCATACTCGGCATAGGATTAGGTGACACAGCCACATTAATTGTCTGATTGTCATATACTGCAATGCTGATATTAATATGTCAGTGTCCCCGGTGAAGACACATTGCCGCATATAGTCTATACTTTAATTGCATTTGATTCTGCAGCTCGTCTCTTCTCCGTCTTGTCTATAAAACGGCTCATTCTCTGCATCGGCTGTCTCGTGGCCTAAAATGTCTTTGTATTGCCTTTATTATTCTCTCTAAACTTTCTTTGGTGCCTCCTGTCTCTCATTGTTTCCACTGTGTCATCAAAAACCGGCTCAGCCAGTCTGCCAATTAGCCCTTATCTGTCGGCACATTCATCAGAATCTTGAAGGCTGATCCTGAGTGACGGCACTTTAAAGCCACGTTTGAAATGCAGCTGGGTACCCGAATGCTGACAGTGAGCGTAGCGGAGCGGCTGTGCAAGACAACGTCTACATTTTTACCGCTTTACCCTCTTTTCCTCCATAGAGATCTGAACGCATGAATGTTGATCTGATCACATCATTCGGGGGGGGTTCATGGCCATTTCATGTCTCTCCGGTTACACGGGTGCAAGTAAAAAACAATGTAAGGAACAGAAATGTCATCGGAAATAGTTTTTTCAAGTGGTGGGAAAGTCAACGAGTTTTGCTGAATTCTGTACATCGTAATTGCACAGAACATATAAAAAAAAAATAGAGGAGACAAGTTTTCCAGTTTATTAAGCATTTGTAAACGTGACACGGAGACTTCACTGCTTCACAAGCTTGCTAACTCAATCCTTTAACAGCCTTATTTCATCGGTACCTTGCATTTTTTTATCCCTTTGTGGTGTGTCTTTGGGATTTTGCAGATATTGTGCCCTGAGAAAGTTGGCTATCCTACCCGAAGACTTAAACTGACCTAAAATCCATCCCGCACCTTCACCTTTCATGCCTTGAGGAGAGTACATAGCCAATGGAGATGCTGTGGAGATCCAAGGTGGGAGGAATGGCCAACACTTCAGAAGGGAACCTTCAATGAGAGTTCAGTTGAAGTAACAACACAACCGATCTAGCAAAGATCCAAGGTAGAAGGAATGGCCAGCAATTTAGAAGAAGCCTTCCCTGAGAACTCAGTTGAAGTAACAACACAACCGATCTAGCAAAGATCCAAGGTAGAAGGAATGGCCAGCAATTTAGAAGAAGCCGTCCCTGAGAACTTAGTTGAAGTAACAACACAACCGATCTAGCAAAGATCCAAGGAATGGCCAGCAATTTAGAAGACGCCTTGCCTGAGAACTCAGTTGAAGTAACAACACAACCTACCTAGCAAACAGCAACCACACATTTTTCTGAGACATTATGGTGACAAACATGGCTGACAGCACAGCACTGCACGGCATTGGAAGCTCAGGTGACCTTTGTCAAGGAATAGGTCACATGACAGAACATAGAGTACCTCAGGGTTCTTTTAAAAAATAGTGATGTTTTAGGACACTTGGAATACTCCTTTCTTCTGTGTGGTCTGTCTTTAGAAGGGAACCTTCACTGAGAGTTATGTTGAAGTTACAACATAGCCTACCTAGCAAAGATCCAAGGTAGAAGGAATGGCCAGCACTTTGGAAGAAACCTTCACTGAGAGCTCAGTTGAAGTGTCACAAGGGCCACGTATCTGAGGTGAGACTGAAGTAGTGGGGAGGCCTCCCTTCCACCTCGGGTCCTGTAAGCCTCTGGAGATGGAGACAGAGACTTGGTGGACACCGAGTGCCACGGGTGCCAGGGGTGTGGAGCACCGTGCAAGCCTTAGTCCGAGATCCGAGCCAAGGTCAAGTCCACTTTGACAACCAAGTACAGAAGGGCTGATCAGAAGAAGAATGGTCAAGATCCAAGCCGGGGTCGGTTCCAATCTGGCAGCTGAGTACAAAAGGGGCAAAGAAGTAGAATTGTCAAGGTACAAATCCGTGGTCAATGGCAAGCAGCAATCAAGAGTAGTCAAATAGGTTTCCAGGTCACAACAAGTTCAGACAGATCACACACTAGCACAGGAACAAGGGGGACTGAAGATAATCCAGTAATATGGCAGTTGTCTGTGTCTCACACTATTGTCCAGACTTCTCTACACTGGCTATTCACAGGCGCTACTGATCAGCACAGGGGTTTTGACCTGCTCTGTTTCCAACCTGGGCCAATTCACCCCTCCTTAGGACAACCTGGGGACTCCAGGCTCCTCTAGAGCCACCATATTGATACCAAACTTAGTGTGGACACCTGGTCAACATGGCGCAGGGTAGACCAGAACTCCTGGACTCAAGCAATCCAACAGCCTCAGCCTCCCAAACAGCTGAGACTACAGAGGCACACCACTGTGCCCAGCTTCAGGGTTCCTTTAAAGAGTAGTGATATTTTAGGACACTTGGAACACTCTTTCTGCTGTGTGGTCTGTCTTTAAAAGGGAACCTTCACTGAGAGTTCAGTTGAAGTAAAAACACAGCCTACCTAGCAAAGATCCAAGGTAGAAGGAAAGGCCAGCACTTTAGAAGAAGCCTTCACTGAGAGCTCAGTTGAAGTAACAACACAACCTACCTAGCAAAAAGCAATGTGGTTCCCTTTCTCAAGGTGACAAGCTAGGCTGAAGGCAACGACACAGCACTGCATGGCATTGGAAGATCAGGTGACCTTTTCAAAGGTATGGGTCACATGACAGAACATAGAGTACTTCAGGGTTCCTTTAACCACTTCCCGACGGCCGTACGACTATATACGGCCGCAGGGTGGTTCTACTTCTCTGGGGCGCCGTCTTTTTACGGCCGCCCATTTGCTCGTTCCCCGCGCGCACTCCCGAGCGCGCAGCGGGGAACTTCTGTGCTGGCCGTGTCCCTTGGACACAGCCAATCACAGATCGCCGTGAACGGCCAATCGGAGTGGCCGTTTGCTAGGCGATCTGTGCGGCCAATGAGAGATGATCTCATATGTAAACATATGAGATCATCTCTCATTGCCGGCTCACACAGAGACAGCGTCCTGTCAGGGAGAGAGGAGACCGATCTGTGTCTCTTGTACATAGGGACACAGATCAGTCACCCCCCTCCCCCCACAGTTAGAACACTATATAGGGTACACATTTAACCCCTTCCTCACCCCCTAGTGTTAACCCTTTCCCTGCCAGTCACATTTATACAGTAATTAGTGCATATTTATAGCACTGATCGCAGTACAAATGTGAATGGTGCCAAAAATGTGTCAAAGTGTCCGATGTGTCCGCCATAATGTCGCAGTCGCAATAAAAATCTCAGATTGCCGCCATTACTAGTAAAAAAAAAATAATAAAAAATAATAATTATGTCCCTTATTTTGTAGGCGCTATAACTTTTTCGCAAACCAGTCGCTTATTGCGATTTTTTTTGTTTTTTTTTACTAAAAATATGTAGAATACGTATCGACCTAGACTGAGGGTAACAATTTTTTTTTTTTAATTGAGCTATTTATTATAGCAACAAGTAAAAAATATATATATTTTTTTCAAAATTGTCGCTCTATTTTTGTTTATAGCGCAAAAAATAAAAACCACAGAGGTGATCAAATACCACCAAAAGAAAGCTCTATTTGTGGGAAAAAAAGGACGTCAATTTTGTTTGGGAGCCACGTCGCACGACCGCGCAATTGTCAGTTAAAGCGACGCAGTTGCGAATCGCAAAAAGTACTCTGGGCAGGAAGGGGGTTTAAGTGCCCAGTAAGGAAGTGGTTAAAGAATAGTGAGGTTTTAGTGATGTTTTAGGACACCTGGAGCACTCTTTCTGCTTATGGTCTGTCAAATTTTAAAATGGTAGATGTTTTTGGTGGGTATTTTTGTACCCTGCAAGGTAAAGCAGGGTAATACTAGCACGCTGTGTTAAACTTGTCTTAAAACAAAGCCAGCTACCACCAGGGTAGCGCAATCCATATATTACACTTATTTCAATAAATTATTTTACCTACTATACTATGATGGGCATCCTTTTCCTGTGAGCTTTTATAGGGAAAGAGAGGCAATATTAATAATAATCTCAAGATACCTGACAACTGTGGTGACGTAAAATAGGAGTGGTTATTCTGGGAATGAACCAAAGGCATTTATTGAACAGGATCTGGTGAGTGGCCATTTCTAACGGTGACGGGATAATCACGGAAGTGGTGCAATCACCATAGGTGTGCGCAGCCTATAGCATTAGGGTGTGCACCCCAAAGCTCAAACACACACACTACCGATCTCTCAACATGTTCATTCAGAAAGGGAAGGGGCTGAAAAATACATATTTACCGGCCCCTTCCCTCACTCATTCTAGAACATCTCCGCAGCAACAGCCGGCAAGAGAGAAGAGGAGGGAAGCCGGAGATGCTGCAGAGTGGGGAGCCAGGATGGTAGGGGGAAATCTGTGCTGCACAGAATGATTAGGGTGTGCCTGGGCACAACTGGCACACCCTGTGCGCACGCCTATGGCAATCACGTTGTGTTTGAATATTACACAGGAGGAATATTGATGGTCTTATGAGCACTTGTTATCACATTGGGGCTTTCCTAACAAAGTGAAGAGGATTCATATAGGAATTCTCCTTTATATATATTTCTTCAACATTTTTCAGTTTAAATTTTATATTATTTGTTGTGATTTATGACATAATAGTTATTTTTTTTATGAAACCCGTAATAGGGTAATAAATGTTTTTGAAGATTTAAAGAGCACCATTTTGATATATTAAACACGCGCATGTTATATTTATGTGTTTATATAGAGCCTTATATACAGAGCCTTCATAGAAGGATATCTGTATATAAGAAGGACTGCTATTTGTTTACACACATATGTGTGGTGGATTGTTATCTAGTTGTAAAAATTGTGGTGGAACAACATAAGTTGATACACATATTTTTATTTATTGATTAGGTGGATGTAAGCCACTTACCAGGGTAGCGCAATCCTTTACAAAAGTACCACAATGGCTGGCTTTTTCAAGTACCGTATTTATCGGGGTATACCGCGCGCCGGCGTATAACGCGCACCCCAAGCTTAGAAGGGAAGTTTAGGAAAAAAATTACATTTTGGATGCTCAGCCTTGTCGGTGTCCGTCTGCTGTCGGCGGCCTTGTCCGGAGTCCGTCTGCGGCCTTGCGCGGGGTCCGTCCAGCCTTGTCGGTGTCCATCTGCTGTTTTTTTCCCCAGCGTCCATCGGCGGCCTTGTCCGGCGTCCGTCTGCGGCCTTGCGCGGGGTCCGTCCAGCCTTTTCGGTGTCTGTCGCGTCCGTCTGCCGGTCCGTCCAGCCTTGTCGGTGTCTGTCGCGTCCGTCTGCTGGGGGTTGCTGTGTTGTGTGTTTGAGTTTGGCGCCTCGGTCGAGCTGTGCAGAGCCGGATTTCCGGTGTGTTCGGCTTCTCTCGGCTCCTCTCGCGTGGCTGCGGGCGGAGCCGAGCCTAGCCGAGTGCGCAGTACACTTGGCTCGGCTCGGTCTTTGTCGGTCTTCGCCGGCGGCGCTCGGAGACAGCGGGGATTCGCGTATAACGCGCACCCACGATTTCCCCCTGATTCTAAGGGGAAAAAAGTGCGCGTTATACGCCGATAAATACGGTAAATACAAAGGAGGTATGCAGGCACCATGTCGTCTTCATACCGCCTTCTCTCCAGTTTGCCCACCTTTATCCTTGTGCATCTCTATATTCCCATGATTGGAATCACATATTCCACACAGCCCCACTAATTACAACAGAGAATCATAGATTCAGGCCCCTCTGAGATGCAGCCCTGACAATAAATTAGACAACAGGCCCGAGCCCTTCCCCAATTACAAGTGCTTATGTCAAGCCATCGTGGCATTGGGTAATTAGGTAAAATATCAGAGCCTAGAATGAAATACACAAGATGAGATCCCCCCCCCCCCCCAGCTGGTGGACAGCTCCGCAGCACTCGGCCATTTCAACGTTAGCTCTTTATATTTAGACGTCAAGCCAAGGACAGCAACATTCTGATATCATTGAGTCCCGGGCTGAGGTGTCACTTTAAGATTTTGGCCTGTAGCAGTGAAGTCATCTTCCAGTAATTCAGCTCTGAGTCTCAATTCTGAGTAACGTCGGATGGCTGGCAATATATCACGCCGTTTCTGTGTTTTTTTTCATTGGGCTTGATCAATATTTACTTGATCTCATCCCGAGCATCTTCATTTCCACCCCGCTCCGCGAAGTTGATGTGACAGAACAATGGCTCGTAAAATGAAGTGACGGTCCTTTGTGGATCCTACAGCCCAGCAGAAGACAATGTGATTTCTGTAGAAATGTGACCAATCCAAGCCAGGGGGCATCAGGGATGTGAGACATCCATCACAGAGATTTTCCAGGGTACTGGACAGTCTCTGATACTGCTTAACCATTTCATTACTACCCACAGCCAATCTCCAATAGTGAGGGCTCTGGGTTCCCAAGTATGTACCTAAAGATTGTGGTGGATAGGAGGCAATGGGTGTAGTTCCTGGTTACCTGATCAAGAGCGGGGGAAATGAAGATGCTTGGGATGAGATCAAGTAAATATTGATGAAAAAAATTGAAAACAAGTCAGTAAATTTTGCGTTTCCTCCACTCAGATAAGTTCTGTGAAAAAGAGATACAAGGGCTGTACCAAAAGTAAACCCAATGTGGGCATAGCTTTTTTATTAACTTATATAGGTTGTTCAAATGTGACATGCTGGTAGAGTAACTATTCCTCTGTAGCAGTGGTCTCCAAACTGCAGCCTGGGGGGGCGAGTGTAGCCCCTTTGCTTGGGCCACTATTCCTCCCACTGATACAAACAATGGAGCACTATTCCTCCCACTGACACCAGTGATGGGGAACTATTCCTCCCACTGACACCAGTGATGGGGAACTATTCCTCCCACTGACACTAGTGATGGGGAACTATTCCTCTCACTGACACCAACACTGAGGCACTATTCCCTTAACTGACACCAATGATGGGGCACAATTCCTCCCATGGACACAAACAATGGGGCAATATTCCTCCCACTGACACCAACAATGGGGGACTATTCCTCCCACTGACACCAACAATGGGGGACTATTCCTCCCACTGACACCAACACTGAGGTCTAATTCCTGCCAATTACCCCAACAATGGCACACTATTCTTCCCTCTGACACCCATTATGGGGCACTATTCCTCCCACTGACACCAATGATGGGGGACTATTCCTCCCACTGGCATCAACGATTTAGAACTATTCCTCCTACTGACAACAGTGATTGGGCAGTGTTCCTTCCACCAGCACCAATGATGGGGCAGTATTCCTCCCACTGACGCCAATGATAGGGCATTGTTTACTCCCATTGATGCTGGGGCATTTTCTACTCTCACTGACCACAGGCTGGCCCCCTCAAAGTCTGAAGGACAGTAAACTGGCCCTTTGTTTAGAAAGTTTGCCCTATAGCAGTAATGGCAAACCTTGGCACCTATAATAACTCTTCTTTCTTTTCATTGCAGTTAAATAATGGATCCCAATCAGAAGCAACACTCCGTCATTAAAGGGGTTGTAAAGGGTTGTTTTTTATTTTCTAAATAGTTTCCTTTAAGCCAGTTGGTTCCTTCGATTTCCCTTCTAAATGTTTTTTTTTTCTTTGTCTGAATTTCTCACTTCCTGTTTCTCCTCAGTAAGCTGTTCTGGCTGACTAAGCCCCGGCCAGAACGGCTCGGATGATGGGGGCAAGTTTACTGAGGAAGTGAGAAATTCAGACAAATAGCTAGATTCAGGTAGGCCGCCCTAACTTTGCGGCGGCGTAGTGTATCGTGTTTACACTACGCCGCCGTAAGTTAGCGAGGCAAGTACATGATTCACAATGTACTTGCCTGCTAAGTTACGGCGGCGTAGCGTAAATCGGGCGGGCGTAATGGCGCCTAATTCAAATTTAGCTGAGGGGGCGTGTTTTATGGTAATGGGGGGTGACCTTACGTGATTGACGTATTTTACGAACGGCGCATGCGCCGTCCGCCTACATATCCCAGTGTGCATTGCGGCAAAGTACGCCGCACGGTCCTATTGCTTTCGACGTGGACGTAAATGACGTAAATCCCTATTCACGGATGACTTACGCAAACGACGTACATTTTTCGAATTTCGACGCGGGAACGACGGCCATACTTAACATTACTATTCCAGCTATTTGATGGAATAACTTTAGGCCTGATAATGCGTTACGTAAACGGCGTATCTGTACTGCGTCGGCCGGGCGTACGTTCGTGAATAGGCGTATCTAGTGATTTACATATTCTACGCCGACCGCAATGGAAGCGCCACCTAGCGGTCAGCCTAAAAATTACACTTTAGGATACGACGGTGTAAGACACTTACGCCGCTCGTATCTGAGCCTAATTTAAGCGTATCTGGTTACCAGAATACGCTTAAATTAGCGCCGGTGCAAATTCAGAGTTAGGCTGGCGTATCTACTGATACGCCGGCCTAAGTCTTTCTGAATCTAGCTAAAAGAAAACAACCATTTAGAAGGGAAATGGAAGGAAAAGGTAAGTGAACCAACAATGCACGAGCTTAAAGGAACCTCTTTAGAATATAAAAAGCAAACCTTTACAACCCCTTTAAGTTCTTCATGAAGGAGGGATGCATGCAAGCCATCTGATATCCACAGAAGGCTACAGAATGATTAGGAAGATGATACCATTGACAAGAGAAATGTCTTGTCATTGGTGACTCTTGTCAATGGTGTCATCTCCATAAGCATTCTGTAGCCTTCTATGGATGTCGGAGAGCCTGCACCATTCCTTCAGTCAAAAACTCAGTGGGCCAGATTCAAGAAGCACTTGCGCCCGCGCAACCATAGGTTGCGCGGCGCAAGTGCTTACTTGCTCCGGTGTAACGAGTGCTCCTGATTCAGGAACCTCGTTACACCGACTGCAGCCTAGGATCTGACAGACATAAGCCTCCTTATGCCTTCACATCCCAGGCTGCATTCTTGCGTTGGCCGCTAGGGGGCGCGGCCATTGTGATCGGCGTATAGTATGCAAATTGCATACTACCACCGATTCACAAAAGTTGCGCGGGCCCTGCGCACGCAAGGTACGGAGTTTCCGTACGGCGACTTTAGCGCAAGGTTGCTCCTGCTATAGCAGGGGCAACCTATGCTAAAGTATAGCTGCGCTTCCCGCTCGTGAAATTTAAATTTCACGTCGTTTACGTAAGTGATTCGTGAATGGCGCTGGACGCCATTCACGTTCACTTAGAAGCAAATGACGTCCTTGCGACGTCATTTGCCGCAATGCACGTCGGGAAAGTTTCCCGACGGAGCATGCGCTGTTCGCTCGGCGCGGGAGCGCGCCTAATTTAAATGATTCCCGCCCCCGGCGGGATCATTTACATTGCGCGCGCTTACGCCGGGCAATTTTGCCGGCGCGCCCTCGCAAATCACGGAGCTACTGCTCGTGAATCGAGGGCAGTGCAAAAAATTTGCGTGGGCGCAGGGCAAAATCGTTGCCCTGTGCCCGCGCAAATATAGCGCAATTCTACCTGAATCTGGGCCAGTGATGGCACATTGCTTCCTGCTTGGAATCCATTATTTACCTGCGATGAAAAAGAAGACGTTTGTCTGTATATAATATGGTATGAGGTAGGGTTGCACCCGGTTCTCAATTCGTGGCAACCCCCCCCCCCGGTTCTCAATTCGCGGCAATCCCCCATTCTGAATTTGCGGCATATTCTCAATTCGTGGCAGCACAATTCGCGGCACCCCCCCCCCCCCCTTCCAGCCGATTCTCAATTTCCCTCTCCCCCTGGTTCTCTGCTCCAGTGGGCCCATGTCTGAAGCTGTGTGAGGGGCCCCAAAATATCTGATGGCTGCCCTGACAACGTCACGACCGCACAATTATCAGTTAAAGTAACGCAGTGCCATATCGCAAAAAATGGCCTGGTCATAAACCTGGAGGTGAGGTGGTTAAAGCGGCTGGGGTGGGACACATTTAGATGGGGGGGCGTTTTCAGTCTTGCCTAGGGCAGCACAAAACCAAAATACACCAGTGGGTGAGAATAGTCCGTTATCAATCAATAGGAGAGAGCAATAGATGGCAGATGGATGAAGTGGGGGAGAGGTGCCTCCAGAAAATGATCAGCTCTCCTGATGAGGTGTCTTTCCACGAACACTTGGAACATCCAGGATTAGGAATCAATTTGATTGATTGTACAAGTTCCCGCTGTGAGACGATGACAGGTTCTACGTTTTCATTCCTTCACTAGCGTCAGCTGTTCTTATGGTAAAGACGTCACCTTTTTGTCACATGTACGGTACATTACTCCCATGGTTCTCTGAGAAATAAATATATAACCTCAAGCTGATCATCCTCTGTAATACAAACCATGTTCTATAGTTCCCCTCTGTTCAGTTCCTGTAGCTACATCAATGCTATCTGCTCATTTGCTTCTTCCCTTGTCCTACATATGTCTAATAATTCTGCCGACTCAGATGATCTGCCCCAAAAATAAGTCTGTGGTGTCATCACTTCCATGCACAATACATTCTGTATGTTATAGGCCTGCCCTTGCCGTCACCCTCTACAAGAGGACGTACTGTGCAGGCAGGCCGCCATTTATTTCATGCTGCCACCGATAAACCGATATTGCAAAACTGAGCCGACCTCAAGACCGCAGCTCTTCTGCGATTTCATCACCTACATTCTTTTACTCTGACCCTCGTATTGCTTAAAGACAAACCAGCATATCAGCGAGAGGGCTATGTATTCTAGCACTATGCAAAGCAGAACGGTTAGCTGGTTGCTAACAGTCATATACAAGGATATTTTGCAGATTGCTTGACCACCTAGCACTAAACACCACGACACGGGTGGGTCACTGATATTGGAGCCATTGATGGGCAGGGCTGGTGCTACCACTAGGGTTCCCGACCACTGGTGTTCCTACTCTCTTCTTTCTGCAGCAAGCAACTAAGGCCGCGTACACACGATCAGTTCATCCGACGAGGTTAACCGATGGAGCTGACTGATGGTCCGTCGTGCGTACACACCATCAGTTAAAAAAACGATCGTGTCAGAACGCCGTGGCGTAAAACACAACGACGTGCTGAAAAAAATGAAGTTCAATGCTTCCAACCATGCGTCGACTTGATTCTGAGCATGCGCGGGTTTTTAACCGATGGTTTTCCATACTAAGAATCGGTTAGGCGTCCATCGGTTCAATTTTAAAGCAAGTTCTAAAATTTTTGACCGAAGGATAACTGACCGATGGGGCCCACACACGATCGGCTTGGACCGATGAAAAGGTCCTACAGTCCGTTTTTATCGGTTTTGACCGACCGTGTGTACACGGCCTAAGTCTCAGGATCAGCAGGCAGCCACTGCTCCATTCGCACATAGCGTCAGATGCGCAGCGGCGATGGAGGACTGTGTCTGTGTCCTGACTCCCGAATGACTGGAAGAAAGGAAAAGGTTCGTTGATGGGCGCTGGTGAGGCTGCATTTGATGGGCGCTGGTGGGGTTGCATTAATGAGCGCTGGTGGGCTGCATTTGATGGGCGCTTCATTAAAAAGGTGGAGTTTACATGGGAAGGGAAAAGGGGTGGAGCCAAGGGGGCGGCAAAATTAGGTTTCACCTAGGGTGTAAGCTTAGGCCTGGACGGTTTTCTGCTTTAACCCCTTGAGAAACTGCTGTATTGGGACCTTCCCGTCAATGGAGTCCCATGAGTGTCTGCTCCCCTAGTGTCTGGCAAATGGGAAGTTGCCCTGTAGAGAGTAGTGAGGGTGAAGAGTGTCCTCTGGTTACTCATACACAAAGGCCACCCTGCACCCCAACCAAGTTCTACCAGCACAACTTGGTTGGGGTGCAGTGTTAGACTGCTTGAGCTGTTGTGTGCCTGGCTGCCTGTATACATGAATGGGAAGAGAACCTGGGGTAAATCAGCAGAGCCCAAGTGGGGTTTGCACAACACGCTGTACATTCACCAACACATGTAGACTACCATGCCCAACGCTTCATCCCACATTCTTCCCAGCAGAACCAAGTAAATGTTCTTGGGATAGGCCATGGTAGTAAGAGAGGCAAGTCCAATAAACTTTTCAAGACTTTACTTGCACAACTTTAAGGTAGATATTTCACAACATTCAGCTTTTAGGCATACATCTTTAGAGCACTAGTCTTCGAAGCATAGGACTTCCCCCCATTATAGTTGCAGTTGTTGATACCTTCCCAGATCGAGTCATCTATGTCCTGTTCTTGACTCCCTCCGAGCCAGAGCACAAGGACCCCTCCACATATTCCCTAGTCAAGGAATACCAAAAAACTGCAAGCACTACATTTCTATAGAATAGGCCCCATCAAGTCCCATGGGGACCAGCTCCAGAATCCCACTCCTGCTCCTTGCACAGGCTCCTCCTAATCCATCACATGACCCATTAATCTATTGGGAGGGTGCCACCTACTGGCCAAAAGGAAAATGACACCAACACCCCCTTATATGATAAATGTGCGCTAAAGAGGGCTTTTATGGTACATTATTTTCAGCAGTGAAAACCAAACTGAGACAGTCCCTGGATATTAGCAAGACTGGATGGTATGGGGGGTCCTTTTACCCCCCTGCTAATGGTAGTTTTAATGTTTTGTGGGGAGTGTGGAAGTATTTTATTGGTGTCTATATCCCATTGGGAAGATGTGCCCTCACTATTTGTCCATGTGACCAAAATGGGAAATCCAAAACATTACAATTCTCACCAGAAACGGAACAGTGGGGACACCTCTTGTGGTGACAACGTTCTAAGAGGGTAACTTCTCTCACTTTGGAGATCTTTTCTGTCACTTCCAATCGTATCTCCTGGCTGCACATATAGGAAGCAAAGGAAAACCTCCCCAATGGGGTAAAGATAGAAAGACAATCCTACAAACTAAATAAAACAGTTTGGGATTTAGAAATACTTTATTATGGTCTTCTTGAGCTTGTAGAAGCCACTTGAAGCTTTTTCTGTGTCGGAGGTTGTCTTTTCCGTCAGGTTGCGGTGACCCATGAATCGGTCTTGGTGGTGATCACTGCCTAGCATAGTGTTAATGATCAATTATAAAAAGAGGAAAAAGAGTGAAAACGGAGTGGAGAAAGTCATTCTACCGGCTCTAGCCACACTTGTGGCTACTTAATGCTGTCTTCATGGATTCAGAGGATGGCTGGTCCTTAAGCTATCTACTCATCTTAACACTCTAGTTGTCTTGCTTTATCATTGTAAAAAAAAAAAAAAATATCGCAATGCCACTACACACAGCATTACAGAATGTTCAATCTCATACTGTCACCTTCAGATTCCCTTGATCGTATGTTTGATTTTCTGCTCATACTTTCCTTCATTTTGCTGCTCCTGCCACTAAGTTCACCTGTCAGAACCCTTGGAAAAACCTTTTACTCTTGCGCATAGGGTGGGGGTGGGGGGGATATGTGACCATCCCTCCCATGATGCAGTGCTCAGCGTCTGAGAGGCTGATTGACATTATTATTAGAAGGCCATTAACGCTATAAGTGGAACTCCAGATTGCGAGTAACGTGGTTTAAGAGCATTTCACAATATGAGCTATATTAATTTTTTTAAATCCTGAATCGCTTTGCAAGCGTTTTCTCGCAATACGAGCAGGATTCAAGCCGCTGGGGTGTACAGTACCGCATTTGGCCGGAGGTGCGGGGGCGCTGGTGACGCTCAGAGACACTCTGAGATGTTCGGAGACACTCCGTTCCTGAGTGTTTCCAAGCATCTCCAAGCGTCTTGGTGCCCATCAGTGCCACCTCATCAGTGCCATCTCATCAGTGCCATCTCATTGGTGCCACCTCATGTACTGTTTGTTAAAGTCTCCTTGTTATCCAAAGCACGCTATTCCCCACGCTTCTTATATATTGAAGTTGATTATATTTGAATGCTGGTTTGTAGGGATATATAAGGCCACATCTGCACTATTATGCCTCGTACACACGACCGGTTTTCCTGCCGGGAAAACGGCCATGAGAGCTTTTGGTCGGGAATCCTGGCCGTGTGTATGCTCCATCGCAGTTTTTCCGACAGGAAAACTGCTGAAAAAAAAAAAGAGAACCAGCTCTGATCGCGGGACACCAGCGGCGATCGGGTCTGCTGTTCCCGCGGGGACGGTCACGGAGAAGAGGACCGGGTCACAAGCATGCTGCCGGCAGGCTCTTAAAGGGGACGTACATGTACGCCCTTGTTCACAGCCGTGCCTTTCTGCAGACGTATATCTGCATGCAGCGGTCCTCAAGTGGTTAAGGGGGCATGGCAAGGGGTGTGTCCTACGCCTGCATACATTTGGTGATAGGTGTCCCTCATTCCCATCTCAAAAAAGTTGGGAGATATCGCATGGGTGCTCAACCTGCGGCCCTCCATCTGTTACAGAACTACAAGTCCCATGAGGCATTGCAAGTTGCTGACAGTTACAGGCATGACTCCCAAAGGCGAGGGAGGGATGATGGGACTTGTAGTTCTCCAACAGCTGGAGGG
The DNA here is from genome assembly GCF_905171775.1 of Rana temporaria. NCBI lineage: Eukaryota > Metazoa > Chordata > Amphibia > Anura > Ranidae > Rana > Rana temporaria. Next base: position 9,292,311 of record NC_053500.1, on the reverse strand, counting down.
CCACAGGTTGACCCCCCAATGGTCACTCTATTCAGAAAGGCAGTTGTGTATAAATGGCAACAACAATGTTTCTGTTTGCTGTAGTCATGTCAGTATAGATGGAGTTTGGAGAAGCTGGCAGTGATTACTTTCCTTCTGCACGTTGCTCTTTTTCAGTAAGCTAGAGTTCAAATAATTCCGGGATAAATGGTGCGCAATCGGTGGCGGTGTAAACCTGTGACCTTGTGACCGAGCTTTGTATTGTATATTAAAGCCACATATCTGTGCTATACTGAGGTCTGCCTCTAGAGGGCAGTGTGACCATGTTTCATACTGTGCATGCCTGTAGCGGACTTTACATCTTACAACAAGTGTGAATTACATTGGATGCCGAACACAATCTTATCATTGCCTTACTAAAGATACGACGTGGGAAATTTGAAAGTACGCTGGCGTATCAGTAGATACGCCGGCGTACTCTCACTGTGGATCTGGCCCTACGCTTTTATTTTTCAAAATTTTTATTTTTTTTGTTTTTAGCACAAAAAATAAAAACCACAGGTGATCAAATACCACAAAAAAAAAGCTCAATTTGTGGGGATAAAAAGGACAATCATTTTATTTGGGTACAGCGTCGCTCAATTGTCAGTTAACCACTTAAGACCTGGACCATTATGCAGGTTAAGGACCTTTTTGTGATTCGGCACTGCGTCGCTTTAACTGACAATTGCGCGGTCGTGCGACGTGGCTCCCAAACACAATTGGGGTCCTTTTTTTCCCACAAATAGAGATTTCTTTTGGTGGTATTTGATCACCTCTGCGGTCTTTATTTTTTGCGCTATAAACAAAAATAGAGCGACAATTTTGAAAAAAATTCTATATTTTTTCTTTTTGCTATAATAAATATCCCCCAAAAATATCTAAACATTTTTTTTCCTCAGTTTAGGCCGATACGTATTCTTCTACCTATTTTTGGTAAAAAAAAATCGCAATAAGCGTTTATCGATTGGATTGCGCAAAATGTATAGCGTTTACAAAATAGGAGATAGTTTTATGGCATTTTTATTAATAATTTTTTTTTTTTACTACTAATGGCGGCGATCAGCGATTTTTTTTTCGTGACTGCGACATTATGGCGGACACATCGGACAATTTTGACACATTTTTGGGACCATTTTCATTTTCACAGCAAAAAGTGCTATAAAATGCACTATTTCTGTGAACATGACAATTGCAGTTTAGGAGTTAACCACTAGGGGGCGCTGAAGGGGTTAAATGTGACCTCACATGCGTTTCTAACTGTAGGGGGGCGGGGCTGGAGGTGTGACGTCAGTGATCGTCTTTCCCTATATCAGGGAACAGACGATCAGTGACATTGCCACAATGAAGAACGGGGAAGGTGTGTTTACACTCACCTCTCCCCGTTCTTCAGCTCCGGGACACTGGCGGCATTCGCGTCCGCGGGTCCCGCGGTCACGGAGCGGGTCGCAAGCGTGCCGCCGGTGGCGCGCTCTCGACCCCACGGCTGGGCCTAAAGAGACACGTACAGGTACGTGATTGTGCCCAGCCGTGCCATTCTGCCGACGTATATCGGCATGAAGGGGTCCTTAAGTGGTTAAAGTAACGCAGTGTTGTATCGCACAAAAAAACAAACAAACACTGTAGTCAGGAAGGGGGGTAAAACCTTCCAGAGGGGAAGTGGTTCAAGGTGAGCAGCTCTAACTTCTGTTACTTGTGGATTGCAGAAATCTTATAACTGATAGTATAACAATGTAGTATTCAGCAGTAAGATTGTAGGTACATACAATTCAACCCATATTGAATTGTATTGTAACTGTACCATCTGCCCGAACGTTGTAAAGTGCTGTGCAAACTGTTGGCGCCATATAAATCCTGTATAATAATAATAATAATAATAATAATAATAATAAGACATGGCTATGGTAATGACTGTGAGAAAACAAACTGGTTGGCCACCGATGAGCAGATGCTTCACCAAGACTGACAGGTGGTAATAAATACATTTAATCTATATGGAGTTATGTATTGCCAACCTCCCTGTATGTGCATGTACAACCTGTTTGTTTTTTTGCATGGGGCTTTATATGGCAGAAAAACAGGAAATGTATAAAACAGAATGGGGCAGATCCTCGTACAACGGCGCAATTATGCGCCGGGCGTAGCGTATCTAAAATACACTACGCCGCCGTAACTTACTTTTTTTTGAATCCACAAGTAAGTTACGGCGGCGTAGTGTATCTTTGGCGGAGTAGTGGCGCGGAATTCAAATGGCTGTGATGGGGGCGTGTTTTATGTAAATACGTCGTGACCAGACGTAAACGACGTTTTTTTTTTAACTGTGCATGCCGTCCGTGGGGGTATCCCAGTGCGCATGCTCGAAATTAACCCGGAACAAGACAATGCTTACGACGGTGACGTCATTCTACGCAAATCCCTATTCGCGAACGACTTACGCAAACAACGTAAAAATTTCAAGTTTCTACGTGGGAAGGACGGCCATACTTAACATTGAGTACGCCTCATAACAGCAGCTTTAACTATACGCCGGAAAAAGCTGAACGCAAACGACGTAAAAAAAAGCGCCGGCTGGATGTACGTTCGTGGATCGCCGTAACTAGCTAATTTGCATACTCGCCGCGGAATTCGACGGAAACGCCACCTAGCGGCTGCCGAAAAATTGCAGCTTAGATCCGACGGCGTACTAAGACGTACGCCTGTCGGATCTAGCCGAGATGCCGTCGTATCTTGTTTTGAGGATACAAAACAAAGATACGACGCGCAAAATTTGAAATTACGTGGCGTATCAAGACATACGCCGGCGTAATACCTTTGTGGATCTGGCCGAATATATTTTATTGTGTCCAATTAAAAATAAATTCACATAAAAATAACAAGCATGGCAGAGTGATACATCATTTCATTCATATAACTGCAATAGTCATATACAACTGGAGGATTTCTCCCAACCAGAGAACATGAGTTGGGGTAATAGGTTGTACAAACTGACACCTGCAAAGCGTTCATCTTCCATAGATTTTGGGACCTACTAAAGCCCGTTTGGCTGTACTTCTAGTTCGTTCTGCACCCCTGTGACCAATTTTCAGCAGACAGTCTGCTCTCTACTGGCGTCACAGAGTCAGTCCAGGCTCAGCGTCTTCACGACCATGTAGTCGGGATCCACCCAGATCCCTGTACCGACATCTGGCTCAGCCTCTCAGCGAGGTGCTGAAAGGCTGAGCCGTGTTTTTCCACCCCCACCACAGCGGGGCGCTGAGAGGCTGAGCCGGCTGCTCCCGCCCCCACCTCAGAGAGGCTGAGCCGGTTGCTCCCACCACAGCGAGGCGCTGAGAGGCTGAGCCGGCCGCTCCCGCCACAGCGAGGCGCAGAGAGGCTGAGCCGGTTGCTCCCACCACAGCGAGGCGCAGAGAGGCTGAACCGGTTGCTCCCACCACAGCGGGGTGCTGAGAGACTGCTCCTGCCCCCACCACAGCAAGGCGCTGAGAGGCTGAGCCGGCCGCTCCCGCTCCCACCACAGCGAGGCGCAGAGAGGCTGAGCCGGTTGCTCCCACCACAGCGAGGCGTAGAGAGGCTGAGCCGGTTGCTCCCACCACAGCGGGGTGCTGAGAGACTGCTCCTGCCCCCACCACAGCAAGGCGCTGAGAGGCTGACTCGGCTGCTCCCGCCCCCACCACAGTGAGGTGCTAAGAGGCAGAGCCAGCCGCTCCCACCCTCACCACAGTGAGGCGCTGAGAGACTCAGTCGGCTGCTCCCACCCCCACCACAGCGATGCACTGAGAGGCTGACCCGGCTACTCCTGCCCCCACCACAGCGAGGTGCTGAGCCGGCCACTCCCGCCCCCACCAAAGCGTGGCACTGAGAGGCGGAGCCGGCTGCTCCCACCCCCAGCACAGCAAGGCACTGAGAGGCTGACCCTGCTGCTCCCGCCCCTACCCCAGTGAGGCGCTCCAATGAGCGCAGGGGAGGGTGGAGAAGAGAGCTGTGACTGACAGTCAGCAGCTCTCTGTTCGGGGAGCTGTGAGAACCGAGCGATCGGCAGTGTTTGATCGCTCAGTTCTCCGTGTTAGTGGTGCTGAGGGACAGATGTTGCATCCACCTAGGTAAGTATGAGTCTGAAAGAATAAAAAAAAAAAAAATTCTTGTCTTTTATTCTTCTTGGTCAGTGAATAAAGGCAGAGAACACCAGTAAAACGGTAACTCCACTCCCGTGGGAAAAAAATATGGCAACTACAATAAATAATAGAGCATATATAATTGTGACACAAGTCATATTGTAATCGAATGTTATTAAAAATATATTTTCCTTTTCAATCTGCAGCGCTGTAATTTTTTGTAAAATGCAATATGTCCGCCTAGAGGTGTTTTGTACACAGGTAGTAGGGAACGCTCGTGTGATTGGCTCACTGATTTTCCCAGAAGTCTGCAATAAGATACAAGTCAGATTTCAGGCATCCCCTACAACAAAAATGTCCTTTTTGGTGAGATATTCCCAATAGGAAATCACGTCTAAATGGGATGCAGACCCAGCAATGTTTTACTCATTAGAGCCCTGCAGGTGCAGTAGCTGGTTGCTAATTATGAAACCACATAATTAGACTCACTGAGCACATGGACACAGACATACACAGCTATTTCTTCAAAATAACAAAAGGTAGGAATCAGCAACAAAGTTTGTTATAATCCTTGCAATGTACAGAGATCATCCAGAGAGGAGAGGGGGAGGGGGGTTTCTCAACAAAAGTGGAGTTACTCTTTAACCACTTCTATACCATGCACTTACGCACCTTCCAAGCCAATTTTCAGCGCTGTCACACTTTGAATGACAATTGCGCGGTCATGCTTCACTGTACCTAAACAATTTTTTTATCATTTTGTTCCAACAAATAGAGCTTTCTTTTGGTGGTATTTGATCACCTCTGCGATTTTTATTGTTTGCGCAACAACTAAAAAAAGACCGAAAATTAAAAAAAAAATCAAGTTTTTATTTTTTTCTGTTGGCATCTATTCTGTGTGGGCTTTCCTGGTGGTCCAGTGTGGGCATCCGAGGGGGGGGCTGCGCTGATAAACAATCAGCGCGAACCCCCCCTGTCAGGAGAGCCGCCGATCGGCTCTCCTCTACTCGCGTCTGTCAGACGCGAGTGAGGAAGAGCCATCAACGGCTCTTCCTGTTTACATCGTGATCAGCCGTGATTGGACACGGCTGATCACGTGGTAAAGAGCCTCCGCCGGAGGCTCTTTACCGAGATCGGAGATGCAGGGAGTCAGACTGACACCCTGCATTACCGATCGCCGCGCTGCGCGCCCCCACGGGCGTATAGACGTCCAGTCAGGATTTCACAACCACTTCCCGGATTTCAATTGTCCAGTGACCGGGCGGGAAGTGGTTAAAGACTCCTTCCCTATCAGTAGGCGGTTGCATAGAGGCTTTTTTAATCTAAATGCTAAAGTTCCTCATAATCCCTCTGCCATTATTCTCTATGCATTTAATAGTCTCCAATTGTTGCGAGAAAAGCCTTGAATCATTCCCATTTCTCGATATAATTGGGCCATGTACTGGGACCCTCACACATTCAGATCTTGCAAATTCAGTTCGGTGAAAGACAGCTGTCACCCAGGAAAGCTGACTTCAAGCTGCTTACCGTGACCCACCATGTAAGGCTAACGAAGAAAGATGGCACCGATCTCCTGCAAAAAAAATGAAGACACATTTTTCCACACAGGGAGGGACTTGGCACAATGTGACAGCAGAGATGGAAGACACTAAACCCCCGTGTATCGCTCTTCATTGTGAATAATGCATGTAGAGGCGCTGGTGAAATGTGCACTAACGTGATTGAATCAAGCCAGGCGACAGCACAACCTCCGTGCTCCATGATTGATATGTTCCAGCTATTTGTGCATCTCCAGGAATGAGACGAGAAACAGATTTGTAAATTAATAGCAATCAGCCGCTCCTCATTTACCCACCGATGGCTGAGCAGGGAAGGCACCGGCTGCCATTTGTCAGAAGAAAAAAAAAAAGAAGAGCCTTGTGGAAGTCAGTCATTTCTCCAGGTTTAATTCCAAATGAGACAGGAATTCTGCCTTTGATGCCGAGATAAACCACACAGGCCATATTTTAGCCAGGAAAGACTGTTGCACGCTTAACATACAATATGTCATTTATTGGGCAATACATGACTTTCATGTTCAGCGCTTAAAGTATCTCTAAACTCGAGAACAAAAATGTAATATATTACAGCTTACCAGTTCTAATGCCGCATACACACCATCACTTTATGTGATGAAAAAAAAACGACGTTTTTAAAAACGTCACTTTAATTGACTGTGTGTGGGGGAAAACGTCGTTTTATGTCTTCTGAAAAACGACAAAAAAAAATTGAAGCATGCTTCAATTTTATGTGTCGTTTTTCAAACGTCGTTTTTTACTTTACAGAAATTGACCGTGTGTAGCAAAAAACGTCGTTTAAAACAACGTTTTTACACCCGCGCATGCCCAGAAGCTACTTATGAAGCGAGCTTCAATGGAAAAACGTGGTGAACGTAACCTCGCTTTGCTAGAACATTGTGTGTAGGCAACTTCGTCTTTGAAAATTGAAGTTTCAAAAACGTCGTTTTTTACTTCACAGAAAATGACGTTTTTTTTCATCACATAAAGTGATGGTGTGTATGCGGCATTAGATGTGGTGGCTTCCATTATTTTTTTTCTCGTTCAGTAAATGGACACAGGATTCCAAGCCAATTACGTTATACTGACTCCTACACCAGAGAGGATTTGGACACTGTCAAACAAACCCCTCCCACTACCAGCATGCCTCAGGTGTTTGCTAGTGTCCTAGGATGATGGGCCGAGAAAAGTTTAATCATTTTACTAGCCAAATGTTTTCCTCAATCAAGACCTCATCAACACACTGTTTGAGTTATGCCGCGTACAGACGGTTGGACATTCCGATAACAAAACAGTGGATTTTTTTTCCGACGGATGTTGGGTCAAACTTGTCTTGCATACACACGGTCACACAAATGTTTTCGGAAATTCCGAACGCCAAGAACGCAGTGACATACAGCATGTACGACGGCACTATTAAAGGGATGTTCAATACCAGTTGTGTTAGTAGAAGTTTGGTGAGAGACGATTTACGCTTTTCAGCCTCGTGCTTTTCAGTCTGTTACAGCGTGACGAATGTGCTATCTCCATTGCGAACCCTAGTTTTACCAGACCTAGCGCCTCTGTCTCGAACTTGATTCATAGCATGCGTGGAATTTTGTGGGTCGGAATTTTCCACACACGATCAGAATTTCCGAGAGCGGATTTTGTTGTCGGGAAAATTTGAGAACCAGCTCTCAAATTTTTGTTGTCGGAAATTCCGACAGAAAATGTCCGATGGAGCCTACACACGGTCGGAATTTCTGACAACAAGCTCCCATCGAACATTTGTTGTTGGAAATTCCGGGCGTATTAGTCCCAAAAGCATGCAAAAAGCATCTTCTGAGTTTACCCTTTGAAGGTGAACATCTTTTTTGGAGCTGTCTACAGGCCCATACACAGGATAGGACTTTCCCACAACAACGGTTTCCGACGGACGTGTTTTAGCGGACAATCCGACCGTCTGTATGCTCCATCAGACAATTGTTGTTGGTTTTTCAGTGGACAAATGTTCGCTGTGCATGCTCTCAAACTTTCCAACAACAAATGTCCGATGGAGGGTCATCCGATCGTGTGTACACAAGTCCATCGGACTAAAAGCCAAAATACAAGCACACATGCTCTGAACCAGTGCTAAACATCAGACAACAATAGCAGAAGTTGCCCAAAGGGTGACGGTAAAGACATGAAAAAACACGTGATTTGGTGAATGTTGGCTAAAAAAGTTCTGCCGTGTATATGCATACGAAGTTCACGGCCAACGCCCCTTCGGACAAAAATCCACGGAGGAGTCAGATGGAAGTCCGATCGTGTGTATGAGCCTTTAGGTACCCTCATTGTAACTAAGGGTAAGAGTACTCATTCACCCCAGTAAAAGAATCCTAGGCCCCAACCTGGGAAGGTTCCCCCCTCTGAGGACAAGAAGAGTACCTGTTGTTCCTCCCTGACTTCAGCCTCCAAGGCCAGAACCAAGCCAGGGGCTCAGTTTAATTGATCGGATGTCTACATTCAAATGTAACATTTTTTAATGGAATTCATCAGATCCCTTTCTGGCCTCTGTGGACATCAAGGTTACGTACTTGCATGTCCACATTTTTCCAGCACTTAAACAATACCTCTGTTTTCCTGCAAACCAAAGCTCTACCAGTTTGTGGCCCCACTGTTTGGTTTGTGTTCCACTACCCAAAGTAGCCCCTTTGAGGCAGTTTCATCACAGACCCCTACAACTCAAAATTCTCTCATGGGGGAAATTGGTTCCATCTCTAGAAAAATAAAACAATCACCAAAGACCAGATCCTTTCTGGCCTGGTGTCACAGAAATCCAGCTCTGAAGCTAGGGAAATGTTTCCTCTGAATATCTTGGAAGATCCTCTTGACAGATGCTAGGCTGAAAGGCTGGGGAGCCCTAGATTTCTTTGATGGTGTAGGGGACTCGGATGCCAAGGGAATCACTTCTCACAATCACCATACATAAGCTCTGAGTAATTTGGTTATCCCTACAAAGCTCAATCTTTTGGGGGGGGGGGGGGTCATCTCATCCGAATTATTTCTGACAATGCCACCTCAGTGGGTTTCATCAACTATCATGGAGGAACCAGAAGTCTTCACACAGTAAGAGAGGCAGAAAGGAATCTAACCTGGGCAGGCGTGGACAATTGGCAGGCATACTACCCTAGCAGGCAGTGTCTGGACCCAAGAGAATGGTCTCCATACCTGGAAATGTTTCAGGACCCTTTTCAAAAGTGGGGACGGTGGATGCAGACCTTCTGGCCTCCAGGTTCAGCAAAAAAATGTTTAGGTTTGTTTTCAGGTGCAGAGATACTCTGACGGAAGCAGTGGATGCTTTGTTTGCTCTCTGGAATCAGTAAAGCCTGATCCTCCTTCCATGTCGGTTCTACAGACTCAAGATGGAGGACACTCTGATAGTAGTCATAGCTCCAAATTGGCGGATGTCGCATTCCAACCTGATCAGATTCCTGGCACACACCTTTGGGATCTCCCAGATCAACTGGATCTATTTTCTCAAAAGACTGGTTTACCAGCTTGCTTCATGGCAAAGCTGTTGATAGCCAGGTCTTGAGAGACAGGGGCCTTTCTAAAGCAGTAACTTTTACGCACTTTGCTTGGAAGCTTTGAAGTCTACCTATCACAAGGTCTACCATTCCATTTGGAAGGCACCTTTCCTCGGGTGCAAGAAAGGTGTATTCACCTCAGAAAACATTCTGGGTAAAGATCCCTGACCTTGCAATAGGGCCTGGATCAGCATTTGACCCTGGTTACCATCAAGGGTCAGATATTCGCACATGCAATCTTATTTCGAAGGTCACTAATGTTTGGTTTAGACTTTAGAATTTTGTACAGGGTATCCTTCATGAAGCTCGGTGCTTTAAAACCTGCCCTTTGAACTTCCATTGCAGTGAGGCCCGGAGCAACTGGAAGTCAGTGTAGGGCCGGCCATGACAGGGTTAACAGAAACCCTAGTAGCTGTGGGGGGAGGAGCAGAGCAGGGGAGGAGAGATCACAGATATCTCTTACTCTCAGTTTCCCGGGCAGAGGCAGCGTGGGGGAGTGAAGTGCCTGCTGTGTCTGCTCAGCCTGCAGGGATTTCGCTTGTCCCAAATTGTCACGGCGATGGCTGCGATCGAGGATTTATTCGGGAGATTGAGGGCTGAGGCGGCTATCCGGGGTGAGGACTGGCTGCAGAGGCAGTTGGGGGCGCTTTTATCGCAGGATGGAGGGGACATGGGGCGCATGGCGTCGGGGCCTAGCTGCGTCCAGACCGGACAAGCAGCATCGGGGCCGGAGCACACAGGTGTGGTGCTGGCGGAGTCGGGGCCTGAACGGTCGGTCCGGGGAGCAGTGCGGGCACACGGGGACACAATTCAGGTCGCATCGGGGCCTGATCACACAGGCATGGGAGCAGCGTCGTCGGGGCCTAGTCACACAGGCCGGGGGGCCTCGCGGACGCGCTCGTCCCGCCCCCCCGCCGGTATTCGCCCAGTATATCCCCGGGACGGCAGAGGGGGGATAGTGGACATAGCAGGGCCCCTTCGGGCCCCCCCGCGAAGCGGGCGGCGGGTATTGTGTCGGAAGGCCCAGCCGGGGGCACCAGGAGTAGCGTGGGTGCAAGGGGGGACGGCCAGGGGGCTCAGATGCGGCGGCCTTGCCCGCCCGGCGTGTGGATCAGGCAGTGACGGGCCCGGTGGTGGGGTCTCGGCGAGTGGGATCGCAGGCCACGGTGGCTAGCCCCCCAGCTTCCTCGGCTAGCCACTTGCAGGAGGTGGAGCGCGTCGGCAGCAACAGGGTTACGCCAAGCAGGAAAGCTTCGGCAAAATCGCCGCACGGGTCCAGGGCCCGCAGGGGGAGTGAATCCGGCCCTGGGCCTTCGGCCTCCGGGACCGAGCCGCCCGGTGGGTCATCATCGGAGGAGGAGGATCGGTCGGAGGGAGAGCGGTCGGGATCTGAGGACGAGGTCTTGCCCAGGACGATACCAGCAACGAGGGATTCGAGACGGTCGGCTGATGGGATTGCTTCCACGCAGCCCGGTAAGTCATTTTACACTGATGTTTCTAATAGGCAATGTGTTGATGTGGTTGAGAGGAATGTGGTTGTTGCACCGGCGTCCCAGGTTACGGATGCACAGGTGGGTATTGCTGGAGGTGATGTGGGTTTGCAAAGGTTTTTGTCGGGGTTAGAGGCTCTGGTCAGTCAGCTAAAAGGGGGGGACAGACCTCCCGCAAGCCCGGCGGCGGCTTGGGGGCCGGTCGGGGGAGCTACGGGGGTGGCCGCGGCGGCGGTGGCGGCTGCCACTACGCCGTTGGTGGTAGCTGGAAAGGAGGCAAGTGGGGGCGGCTTGGGGGCCGGGGCATCAGTGCAGCCGGAGGTTACCGCCGAGTCGGCGGGGGCCGCTTCAAAAAAACGGGATTTAGTACGGCTAGCGGATGAGGCTAGGGGACAGGTTTACACCTGTTACGATGCGCCGCTGGGGTCGCATCTAAAACAGGAGGTACGGGAAAAGATCTGGAAGAGCGAGTACGTGGAGATATTCGCGCTGTTACCGCTGGAAAAATTCAATTTGGACAGGGTAAAACCAGAGGATTCTAAGAAGGAAGATGAGGAGAAGAGGAGGTACAGGCTAATACCTCGCACGTTTGCAAACTGGTCGCAGGCGTATTCCATTTTGGCCAGTGTGATTGGCGAGAAGAACCCCGAGCACTGCTCGGCGCTCTTCAGTTACCAGGAGGCGATCAGTGAGGCCTACAGGTGCTATGGGGGCACAGGTTGGATTAGATATGACGAACAGTTCAGGCAACGTCGGGCGATCAGGCCGGAAATTCGTTGGGACGCCAAGGACATTAGCCTTTGGATGCGGCTTATGACGGCTCCGAGGACGTCGGCACCGTTTTTTCAGGGGGGGGCCGGCGGAGCCTCTTCCCTGGGACAGTCGGCCGGAAAGAAAAAAGGGGTTTGTTGGCAGTTCAACGAGGGTAGCTGCAAGTTTGGGGGGTCGTGCCGATACAAGCATGAGTGCTCCGGGTGTGGGGGTAATCACCCCTCTTCCCGCTGCTTCAAGCAGGGCAAGGGACGTCCCGGGGATTCTTCAGGTAAGAGGGAGCACCCCGGTGATGGTGAGAAGGATGCTGCCGTTTCTCGGTAGGTATCCGGACAGAGCGGCGGCTCAGCTCCTGGAGGAAGGTTTTACTGTGGGGTTCCGTATTCCTTGTAGCTTGACGGTGGTTCCGCCGCTGTCCAAGAATTTGCGTTCGGCTCTCCAACACCCCGAAGTGGTTTCTGAGAAATTACGGAAGGAAGTGGGGCTAGGCCGCATGGGGGGCCCGTTTGAATCCCCCCCTTTGGAGGGTCTGGTGGTATCACCGTTGGGGGTGGTACCGAAGAAGGAACCAAACAAGTTCAGACTCATTCACCACCTCTCATTTCCGAAAGGGGGGTCGGTAAATGATGCGATTGATGCGGGCGATTGTTCGGTGTGCTACACATCGTTTGACGCGGCGGTGGGATGGGTCAAGAAATACGGTCGGGGGGCGTTGATGGCCAAGTCGGACATCGAGGCGGCCTTCCGGCTGTTGCCGGTGCACCCGGACAGCTTCAGACTGTTGGGGTGTCACTGGGGAGGGGAGTTCTATGTGGACAAATGTCTGCCCATGGGCTGCTCGGTATCCTGTGCGTTGTTCGAACAATTCAGTTCCTTTGTGGAATGGGTGGTGCGAGACGTGGCGGGAGTGAATTCAGTCATCCACTATCTAGATGACTTTCTCTGCATTGGACCGGGGGGGTCACGGATTTGTGCAGTTTTGTTATCTACGCTAGAACACATAGCGGAACGTTTTGGGGTGCCTTTGGCGCCCGAAAAGACGGAAGGTCCTAGGTCTGTCATTCAATTCCTGGGCATAGTCATAGACGCCGAGAAGATGGAATGTCGTCTGCCGCAGGATAAGCTAGAAGGCCTCAAGGCGGAGGTCAGGGGTATGATTGGAGTGCATAAGGTGCAGCTGCGGGCTTTGCAGTCGTTGTTGGGTAAGCTGAATTTTGCCTGCAGGATTATCCCGATGGGGAGGGTTTTTTGTCGTCGGCTGTCGGCTAGCACTGCGGGTGTTAGGTTGCCCAATCACTATGTGCGGCTCGTGAAGGAGCATAGGGAGGACCTGCGGGTATGGCACTTTTTTCTAGAGGGTTTTAACGGCAGGGCCTTGTGGATGTCCGGCCCGGTCAGCAATTTTGACCTGGAGCTGTATACAGATGCGGCCGGGGGTGCGGGCTTTGGGGCCTTCTTTCAGGGTCAGTGGAGCGCTGGCTCTTGGCCGCAGTCTTGGGTGACTGCGGGCTTTACAAAGAATTTGGTGCTGCTGGAGCTGTTTCCAGTGGTGCTGGCGGTTGAGTTATGGGGCACGTCTTTCCGGGATCGGAAGGTGCGCTTCCATGGGGATAACTTGGGGGTCGTGCAGGTGATCAATCGAGTTACCGCATCTTCTCCCCCAGTGATTCGTCTCCTGAGACACTTGGTGCTGCGCTGTATGCAGCTGAATGTGTTTGTGTATGCGGTGCACTTACCGGGTGTGGACAATGTCGTGGCTGACGCTTTGTCTCGGTTTCAGTGGGACAGGTTCCGGGAGCTGGTGCCGGAGGCAGAGGAACGGGGGGTCCCTTGTCCGGAGTGGCTGTGGCAGATTCCATTGGAACAATCTCCACCTGGATTAGGAAATCGTTGAGTGCGGGTACTTGGGCGGCCTATGAGAAGGTATGGTCGGAGTGGAGCGATTTGGTGAGGGAATCAGAGGTTCACCTTTCGGGACCGGAGGTGAGGACACTGGTTCTGTATTTTTTGTCTAGAAACATGGAAGCGGGAGTGTCGCCGTCGGCGTTGGATAAGAAATTGGCCGGGTTGGCATTTCTGTTCAAATGGCAAGGGTGGCCGGATCTTACAAAGGACTTCTGGGTGCGACAAGCTCTGAAAGGGTACAGGAAACAGGGGCGGCGACCTGACGCTCGCCGCCCGGTGTCTTTCGAAGTTTTGAGAGGAATCCTGGCTAAAGTGGGGGCGATATGTTCATCCAGGTTTGAAGTTACATTGTTCCGCGCGGCATTCGCGCTGGCATTTTTTGGGGCCTTTAGGGTGGGCGAGCTGGTGAGCCCGTCGAAATTGGTCCAGGGGGGCATGGGAGTTGCGGATGTCGGTTGGACCCCGGAGGGGGTCACGTTGTGGCTCAGAAGGTCCAAAACGGATCAGAGTGGCAAGGAAAGGGCGGTTCATGTGTTCCCAATTGAAGGGTCGGAGTTGTGCCCGGTCGGGCTGGTAAGGGACTACCTGGACATACGTCCGGGGGTGGGGGGCGCCTTGTTGGTACACGGAAATGGGTCCCCGATGGCACGATATCAGTTTGTGGCAGTGTTTAGGAAGTGTCTGGGGGCATTGGGCCTGGTGGCAAAGGAGTTCTCGGCTCATTCCTTTAGGATCGGGGCAGCTACGGAAGCGGCAAGGAATGGACTGGGTGAAGAGGCAATAAAGAGGATAGGGCGTTGGGAATCCAGGCGGTTTCAATTATATGTTAGGCCGCAGCTGGTGGCTAGTTTGGGTTGAAGGTCTGGGGAGTGGGGTTTTGAGTTACGGGGCAAAGGGGGTGACAGGGATTACTCAAAAGCGGGTTATCTCTATGTGGGTATGTTGGTGACGTGTTTTTTTTTTTGTTTACTGTTTTTCAGGTACTGGACCGCTTTTGGTCTGGATAATGGGCCACTCCTATGTGGTTCGGGGGGCCAGACGGGCGGATGATCGCCCGACCGGTCGCCAGCTGGGAATATCGAGACAGGAGGCGAGTGTAAGGTGGTTGGGGGTCCCCGGGATGTTATGGAGCAAGGTGGTGCCGGAGGTGCACAAATTTGCACAGCTGGACAGGCCACCGGAGGTTCTGGTTATTCACGCCGGGGGGAATGATCTTGGAGTGAGATCGATGATGGAGATAGCACGGGACATTAAATTTGACTTTCAGCGGATCCGGATGTCCTTTCCGGATACGATAGTGGTGTGGTCAGACATGGTGGCCAGGTCAACATGGAGGATGGCCAGGTCGGTAGAGGGGGTGAATCGGGCGCGCAGGAAGATAAACAGAAATGTGGGGCGGTTTGTGCTCAGGAACGGGGGGCTAGTGGTTCGGCACCCCGAATTGGAAGTGGACACATGGAGATACCTCAGGAGTGATGGTGTTCACCTCACGGACGTGGGGATTGATATGTGGGTGTTGCGTTTAGAGGAGGGGGTACAGCAAGCGATGAGGGTGTGGAGGTGCTCCCATAGGTAAGGGGTTACCTTTGGGTGCTGGTGGCGGGTGTTTTTGGACTTTGCAGGAGAAGATATTACCCCAAAGATGGACACCAGTACCCAGTGGTGGATGGTTTCTGAAGGGGTTTCTAGTTCCCAGTCTACTAATGTAGCTGGAAGGTTGGTGAATGGGGGCACTGCGGTCAATGGTCGTCTTTGAGCCAGCTTCGGCTTGAGGCCTATGACCAGAGGTTAGGACACCGCAGTGCCAAAAAAGTGTTACATAGTTACAAAGTTTAAAGGTTAACGAGTTAAGGGTTAATGGGTCCTGCAAAGTCCAGCACCATGTTAGAGAGGTTATTATCTCAGGAAATAAGTGTTTTTTCTCTATGTGTTATTGGTTTTTGTTATTGGTTATTTATGATTATTTAAAGAGTATTTAAAATAAAGGAGGCTGCTACGGCCAGTTTTTACTCCAACACTAAGTAGTGGTCTCATTATTTATTAAAGGTTAAGTGGGGGTATTAACTGTAAAGGGGCTTTAGCGGTCAGGGTGAATTCTGGTATACCATAGTCAAGTGAGGCCCGGAGCAACTGGAAGTCAGTGTAGGGCCGGCCATGACAGGGTTAACAGAAACCCTAGTAGCTGTGGGGGGAGGAGCAGAGCAGGGGAGGAGAGATCACAGATATCTCTTACTCTCAGTTTCCCGGGCAGAGGCAGCGTGGGGGAGTGAAGTTCCCACCCACCCTCCCTTTATTCTGGGGTTTTATTGATTACGGTATTGATGGTATATGGATAAATTGGTATGTGGTTTGGTGCTGTTTTGGTGTTTTCTTTTCTTTCAGGTTTATGGATCACGTTGTCGTGGCAGTGGCGGGTGTTTTTGGACTTTGCAGGAGAAGATATTACCCCAAAGATGGACACCAGTACCCAGTGGTGGATGGTTTCTGAAGGGGTTTCTAGTTCCCAGTCTACTAATGTAGCTGGAAGGTTGGTGAATGGGGGCACTGCGGTCAATGGTCGTCTTTGAGCCAGCTTCGGCTTGAGGCCTATGACCAGAGGTTAGGACACCGCAGTGCCAAAAAAGTGTTACATAGTTACAAAGTTTAAAGGTTAACGAGTTAAGGGTTAATGGGTCCTGCAAAGTCCAGCACCATGTTAGAGAGGTTATTATCTCAGGAAATAAGTGTTTTTTCTCTATGTGTTATTGGTTTTTGTTATTGGTTATTTATGATTATTTAAAGAGTATTTAAAATAAAGGAGGCTGCTACGGCCAGTTTTTACTCCAACACTAAGTAGTGGTCTCATTATTTATTAAAGGTTAAGTGGGGGTATTAACTGTAAAGGGGCTTTAGCGGTCAGGGTGAATTCTGGTATACCATAGTCATGCCCAGCAGCTGCTGTCAAGTTATTACTCCACAAAGAGAGTTCAATACTGGTTCTAATTTAGATCTGTGAATTTCCACCCAAGTTTTATCCTGTGGTGAGCCCTGATGAAATGGGAGTTTTGCTTTCCCCCTGAAATTTTGACTGTTCTTGTACAACTTTTATTTTACCAACAATTAAAATGATCTTGGACTCTTTCATTCCGTTTTGGTCTGGTGCTCTTTCATTTCAATGTTTTGAGCCTTTCAGGGACGATTCCACTTTCCCCTCTTATGCACAATGTTGTTTTCCTAGTTGCCAACACCTCTGCGAGCCGTGGCTGAGATGGCAGCTTTGTCCTGTAATGACTATTTTTGGTCTAACACTAGGATAATGTGAGGCCTAGAGCTTCCTTTCTTCCTAAAGTGGTTTTGGTCTTTCACCCAAACAGGACGTCGCTCTTCAATCTCTTTGTCCAGGCCCAGTGCTGTGTGGGTTTACCCAATAGCAACTGCTTCAGTTAGAAAGACTGACTCCCTTTTTGTCATTCCTGATGATCCCAGTAAAGGGGAACCAGCTCATTCCCTAATTTTCTGGTGGCTCAGACAGATCATTGTTCAAGCTTATCGTTTTTTAGCATCGAGCCACGTAGAAGCTTTCTTGTAAAAGCTCACTCCACTGTTTCTGTGAGTGCCTCTCAGGCTCTTCTGCATCAGCCTAATGTTCTCTAGATTTGCAAGGCTGCCACCTGGCCTTTTGTTCACAGGCACTCTGAGTTTTACCAGGTGGATGTTCAGGCCTCATCTGACGCCGGCCTTGGCATAAGGTCCTCCAGGCAGCTTACCCCAGTTCAGTTGTTTTATTGTGCGAGACTGTTTTTTGGCATTGCCCACCCCTTAGTTGAATTGAACGTCCCAAATTGTCTCTGAGTCCCTTAATGAATGAGAACGAAACATACTGTAGGACTTTTGTGCCTGCTGTAAAATAAATTTCATTAAGGCTCTTTCGATGATTTTCTCTCTGCAAGTGAGCCGGGACCTCCCCTTCCGGACATTACAATAGTTAACCCCTGCCAAACGGTTCACCTTTTCACCATGTCATGTATGCCCTTTACTGACTCCATTCCTCCTCTGTCTGGGCTTTGCTAGTTGTCTGCAGCCTGTGTGAGTGCACAGGTGTGCAGGATCATTATAAGCCAGATCTATGAGTAGCTCAAGGCAGTTGCTGCCATTTGGACACAAAGACTTTGTACGGTGTGCTCCAGTCAGGATGGCTGACGTTCTCTGAAGACAAGACCTTATGTTGGCGGGACTTCTTGCCTATAGGACTGGGAAAGTTAGGACCAGACAGACCAAGAAATCTGAGGTGACTAACGAGTCAACAGTAGGGGCTCTGTGTTACTGAGAAGTGGGAGAGCCGGAGGTGCTCGAAGAACCCTGTCCAGAGGCCAGGAGTGGGGGACGTGCAGTGAGTGGTTGCGAGCATAGGCTGAGTGAGCCTGAGAAGCCAATTGTCTGGGAGACCAGAGTGAGAAACGGTGCGGCTGACCGTCATTCAACGCTGTTTTGTGTGAAGCTGACTCCCACTGCGTAGGAAACCTTATGTTATGAAGACTTTATTTTTTTTATTTTTGACAAAAGTGGGCTGCCATGCCTGTAAACACAGTTCAGACTAAAGTGGACCAACCTCCATATCGCACATTGTAAACAGGGGCGTCTTTAAGATTTAATGGACCCTGTACAAATATTTTCTTCCTCCTCCATCATTACATAGGACCCTACCCCATATTACCCCCACCATTACACACGACTCCCTTTGTTCCCTCCATAGATCCCTGAATTGCCCAGTGGTCTCACCTTGATAGTGTCCAGAGGATGTCAGACAAACACCAGGCTCACCCTGCCGAAAAGTTCTTCAGTGGTCCAATGGTCTGCAGCTCGTCAGACATGGTGAGGGAGAGAGGTCAATGTGACTGTGCCCGGGATTAACAGGCACTCTCCCTGGACAATGTTTTTCCTTACTGAGCTGCCCAATCACCTTACAGGCTGCAGACCTAACACCCAACTAATCACCAGCGGCCGCAAAATTCATTTCTGCCCTCATCTCCTGAGTGATAGCCAAATCCACTTATATCAACTATTTGCAGGCAGCATGGGCTCAAGAGACAGCTTAGTTGCTTTAGGCCCCACAACAATAACTGGGCCCGGGGCAGCTTCCCCTTTTGCCCTGTGTTAAAGACGGCCCTGATTGTAGATACCTGAATTTGACCCACTACCGGCCTCTTGCAGTACCCCTGTACAGCAGATCTGGAGTGTGAGAGAAAGAAGCAGTACAAGGTGCTAGCATGTGTGCTTACAAAAAGCTTGGAGAAAGGAATAAAAGTGCGGAGTGACAAAGAGATGAGCTCCTTTCGCTGTCCAATCACAAGCTGGGAGCAGGTCCAGGATAACCTGGGCTCAGAGGAAATGAGTTGATTGATGCTGGCCATCAGAATGAGGACATCTAGTGGAAATAAAGTACCATTGGAAGATGAATATTGCAGCAAAAGACGTTTTAATACTTTATCATGTAATGAACTATGGGCCAGATTCACAGTGCAAGTACGCCGGCGTATCTACTGATACGCCGGCGTACTTTCAAATTTGCTACGTTGTATCTTTAGTTTGAATCCTCAAACCAAGATACGACGGCTTCTGGCTTCAATCCGACAGGCGTACGGCTTTGTACGCCTTCGGATCGTAGGTGCAATACTTCGGCGCCCGCTGGGTGGAGTTTGCGTAGTTTTCCGCATCGGGTATGCTAATGAGCTTTTTCAGTCGATCTCCGTCGATTCTCTTACGTCGTCGCTAGTCGGCTTTTCCCGGCGTATAGTTAAAGCTGCTATTTTGTGGCGTATAGATAGACTTGCCATGTTAAAGTATGGCCGTCGTTCCCGCGTCAAATTTTAAATATATTTTTTTTTGCGTAAGTCGTCCGTGAATAGGAAAGGACGTAACTCACGTCGAAGTTCAAAAAATGATGTTGGTGCGACGTCATTTCACGCACAGCACGGCGGGAAATTTCAAAACGGAGCATGCGCAGTTCAATCGGCGCGGGGACGCGCTTCATTTAAATGAATCACGCCCCCTACCCGCCCAATTTGAAATACGCGCCGAGAGATAGACTACGCCGCCGTAACTTACGGCGCAAAATCTTCCTGGATTCGACTTAGAGCCAGGTAAGATACGACGGCGTAGCGTATCTCTGATACGCTGCGCCAGGGCAATTCTAGGTGAATCTGGCCCTATCTATTTATATCTAGAAATTTTTGTCTAAAGTTAAAGTATATGTAAAGCAAAACCTTTTTAGTTTTCTAGAGTAGGGAATGGTTGAAACTCCTGTCAGAAAATACCCTTTAGGTATTTGGTTGGGGGGAAGGGGTGGCAAAAATGTGTGGTTGAGTCGTGTGGTTTGCCGCCCACCAGCCTCCCTCTTTAAGCTGCAATAAGCAGCGCACAGTGGTGTTTATGATGCTTTGCGCCTGCGTCAAAGTTTACCCGAAATATAGCGATCGGCAGGTGGCAAAAACCCAACAGAGGTTCTAATTCCTCTCTAATCGATTTCACGGGTGGAGTTCATGGGAGGTATTTGAAGCCAGGAGGTGACTGGCCCCTCCAGCCTCCACCCATAGCTGAATTTTAAGCTTTTAATAAGCACTGGTAGTGAGTTGTCTTGTTGCAGAGAATGCGGACGGTGCTCAGAAAGACACGGTATTGACAGCCCCCATTGTGCTGTATGCAAATCAATGCATATTTCCAATCTTGCCCATCGAGACAGTAAATAACACTCACCCTGTACTGATTTTCCTTCACAGCATAAAGCATATTTCAGCTAAAATACCAGAAATGCAACAAACTTTTTTTTTATTACACGCCATGATTAATGGGCTCCATTAATTCATGTTGTTTGACCAGATGGTAAATCACAGAAACTCTGTGTACTTTGTGAGGCAAAGCACTTTTTAAAAACTTGGAATGTCTTCATGAAACAGCGGGTCAGACAGTGTTACTGCATACAGGAACAGACACGGCAGGCTCAACACCGCCAAATGCTGACCTCGGGGGTCACGGGAGGGGCCCCCACCAGTCTAATGCTGTGATCTCACTATTACGGTAATATTTATAGGAATAAAAAGCTGAATCACTGGAAATGGAGAGCGGTGCCGTATTGGACAAAAGTGACATACGCTACTCTTCTTTATAGGGGGCCATATTCTCAAACAAGTTACGCCGGTGTATCTACTGATACACCGGCGTAAATTGAATTTCCCGCCGGCGTATCATTATTTTGTATTCACAAAACAAGATACGCCGGATTTAGGCTAGGATTTGACTAGTGTAAGTCACTTACACTGTCGGTTCCTAAATGTAATTCGCCGCTGGCCGCTAGGTGGCGTTTACGTTCAGGTCTCATTTGTTTATGCAAATGAGCCTGATACGCCGATTCCCGAACGAAATTGCGTCGCGTAACCGTCGCTAACGTCGTTTGCGTAAGCGTAAGGTTACCCCTGCTATATGAGGGGTAACCTTACGCCAGTCCCACGTATGCCATGTTAAGTATGGCTTCGGGTCCGCATCGTCTTTTCCCCCCGGGTACGTCGTTTTACTAAGTCGTTCTTGAATACGACTTTACGTCAATGACGCACACGTCGGCGTCATTGACGTTTTCCGCCGAGAACTGGAGCATGCACACTGGGCTATTTTTAGCCCGGCGCATGCGCAGTTCACTCGAAACGGGGGCGCGCTTAATTTAAATACAAGCCACCCCCTTGGAGTTACGCGGGGATACGCCGGGCCAATTACACTACGCCGCCCCAAACTACGGGGCAAGTGTTTGGGGAATACAGCACTTGCTCCTGTAGGTTGGGGCGGCGGAGTGTAAATGGCTTACACGACGCCCGCCCGAAATCTACGGGAATATGGCCCAGGGCCTGCAAATCCATAGAAAGAACAGAGTAGCCACTGTTCCAGATCTGCTTACCTTCTATGACCCCCCTCAAGCCATGCTGTCATGGTCAGGGGTCAGGCTGAGAGACAAGTAGCTATAGCAGTAGAGAGGCTCCCGCCGACTAGCTGGTCTCCCTGGTGGATGATGCGGGTTCACCCAAGGTGCGGGGGCTAAGCACTAACTGGTGTTCACCAGAGCTTCTGATGGTGGAGATGGGTTTTGCTGCATGTTAGTACCAGGTTGCAGTCCTCAGAATCCAGCAACAAAGGTGCACCAGCCTATTGAATTACCGTTTAAACAAATTTATTAAAATACAATAAAAAAAAAACAATATATAAAATCTACTCACAATTGTGGTAGAAAGATTCGCAGTAAGAATCTTTTTCCATAAAAGCTGCAGCATGTAGAACCCGAACCACACTCCAAATGGTCATGGAGGAAGTGAAGAGGGTCACTGCTGGCTGACACATTTCAGAGCAAAAAGCTTCTTCATCAGAGCCCAGCAGTCCTCAGGATCACCCCACCAGGAGGTGAGCGGGCCAGAGTCCAGTAGCAGATATAGCAGGTAGGGATAAGCAGAAGCTTAGTCAGTAAACAAGCCAACGGTCGGTAACAAGTGGTTGCAGATAGGGATTAAGCAGAAGCATAGTCAGTAAATGAGCCAAAGGTCGGTAACAAGTGGTTGCAGGTTGGGATCAAGCAGAAGCGTAGTCAGTAAAAAAGCAAAAGGTTGGTAACAAGTGGTTACAGGTAGGGATCAAGCAAAATCGTAGTCGGTAAACAAGCCAAAGGTTGGTAACAAGTGGTTGCAGGTTGGGATCAAGCAGAAGTGTAGTCAGTAAACAAGCCAAAGGTTGGTAACAAGTGGTTGCAGGTTGGGATCAAGCAGTATCGTAGTCGAGGAACAAGCCAACTCTCGCTAATGACTGGTAGCGAAGAAGTGACTGGTCGAGCTCGGTTTCCCCCCATCACCTGGCCCAATCCGGCTTCTTCTATCTGGGCACTTCTTACCCGTCCCTTCGTTTAACGAATCGAGCCCAGCAACGTCCCCCTCCCTCAGCAACTGGATGGACACTAAACTGAGACTAGGCAGCCTCAGTTTAGTGTCTCACCATCCGGTTGCTGAGGGAGGGGGACGTTGCTGGGCTCGGTTCGTTAGAGGAAGGGACGGGTAGGAAGTGCCCAGACAGAAGAAGCCGGATTGGACCAGGTGATGGGGGGAAACCGAGCTCGACCAGTCACTGGAGCTGAGGACATTCTGAAGACTGGACAGGACTCCCAGGCGGGAGCAGGAGAACGACGACCCTGCCGTCTACCCCGGGCTACTGTACCTTCTATACCGGTATGTACTGGGGCTGGGGAGGACTGGGATCATACCCCACCATAGGCCCTATTGCGGGCGAGCGAATGAGGGGTGTGGCTTGTGGATTGTTTGCCGCTCCCAAAAAAAGGGAGCACCAGTCGCCATTGGCAGTGGCTTAAAAAAAAGGGCACTTGTGAGTTTAACTAATATATTTTTTTGTCCTTTAAGGGGGTGTGACAGGGGGGGGGGGGTTTCCTATACCTACATACTTTTGCTAATAGGTGTTCCCATCTCAAAAAGTTGGGATGTATGTGAATAATGTGTCTGCGTTTCAGACAAACTAAAACCCGGACACATGATTCAATACCTGGTGAATCCTGAACAGGTGGTGACCCTTCTTCTCAGCAGCCAGTGGTGCCCTAAGCACACTTTACACCTTTAGTGAAGCAATATATGGGAATTCCTGTTTGGCTGCTGAGTAGGGTGACCACATTTCCAAACTGCCATTCAGGGACACCCCCCCCCCCCCTTCCTAAAAAAAGATAATTTTTTATAAAAAAAAAAAAGTGACCCCCCCCATGGTTTTCATCGGTTCATCCTGGGACCTGTAGTTCTTCACTAGTTGGGGGGGGGGGGGTCGCATCTTCAGCTCTGAGGGGTTCATGGTGGGACCTGTAGTCCTTCACTTTTTGGGGTCACATTCCCCCCAAAAGTGAAGGACTACAAGTCCCAGCATGAACTCCTAATATCTAAATATGTAACCCCCCCCAATTTAAAGGACTACAACACCCAGCATGAAACCCCTGAGATCTAAGGGTGTGATCCCCATATATTTCACAGGTTTATGCTGGGACCTGTAGTTCTTCACTATTTGGGGGGCAGGGGGTCTCACATCTTCAGCTCGGGGGGGGGGGGGGGGTCATGCTGGGACCTGTAGTCCTTAACTTTGGGGAGGTCACACCCCCCTAAAGTAAAGGACTACAAATCCCAGCATGAACCAATGATATCTAAAGATGTGACCCCCATCCCCCCCAATTTTGAAACTCCCAGCATGAACCCATGAGATCTAAGGGTGTGACCCCATAGATTTCACAGATCTATGCTGGGACCTGTAGTTCTTCACTAGTTTGGGGGGGGGGTGTCACATCTTCAGCTCTGAGGGGTTCATGCTGGGACCTGTGTCAGTTTCATTCCGGGACACTGTATTGTCCCAGAGTGAAGGTGCCCGGGACAGACCTGCAGAATGCGGGACTGTCCCGGGCAATCCGGGACACGTGGTCACCCTACTGCTGAGAGGAGAAAGAAGGAATTACATCCACAGGCTGTCATTTGCAGCTCAGACAGCCTCACATTTCATGTAGTGAGAGTGCCTGAAGGTGTTTAGACAGCTCGGAGTCTGGGTCTGTCAAGAAACAGATGTCCTACAGAAAATAACTATACGGAACGGTGGCTGCGATCTCGCAAATTGAAAGAAGGACCAGCCACACACCAATGACGTTTTATTTTACTGGTAGTCAAAATAAAGCCATTGCTACAGCTGACAACATCTCTGCACATGGAGGAGCCAGGAAAGTTTGATTCCACGAGTCTCAGTCATGTGAAGGGGTGGAAGCCATCTCCGTCTCCAGCAGCAGAAGGCCTCAATATTTCCTCCTTCTCCCAGGCCTGGTGCTCAGCAACTGTTTCATATTGTTTGCATAAGATCCTGACAATATTTTAAGTAATGGTGTCTGGGAGGCCATTTGTCATCCGAATGCCTTGTATCATCAGAATGCTGTGGAATGCTGCCCCGCAACAGGGCCGAGCATTTATTAGTGAGACACGCAGGTCCTGAGATGTCATCAGTCAAATTTACATCTGTATAAGGGGAAATGCAAATGATTCGGCACAGCATCTGGGCTGATGAATTCCTCTCTGCCGGGGAGTCGGTATGGCAGGGTTACAGGGAGGATGGCCTGTCGAGGACTGTGCCTCGGTCACAGAGGCAAAAGAGAAGCGGTTTTAGGTTTTGTGGCCAAAGTATGCTTGAATTTTTATGAATTGAATCATAAAAGCATTACATGTTGTTTTGTTTTTTGTTTGTTTTACATCTACAGCTTTTAATAAAATTAACCCTGGTGACCCTCTGATAAAGGTTGTTCGGGCACTTCCTTTTATAGGGTGGTAACTATTGCCCAGTTGTGCTCCTATGTTGTCACCATGTCACATGCATCCCAGGTGCAGGCCCGTCGCTACAAGGCAGGCAAACCAAGCAATTGCTTGGGGCCCCAAGCTGGCCTGGGGCCCCAAGCAGGGCCCTTGCCGTGCTTCCTATATGCTGCAGCTGCCTGAGCGCTCTATAGAGAGCCTCCAGCACTGCTGCCTCGAGTCATCACTTCTCCTTCTCTGTAGAGTGGCCAAGCTCCTCTCCCTTCCTCCTGTCAGTCCGGACTGACAGGAAGTGCACACTGAGTCAGTGCCGTCTTTATAGCATCATGGGCCCCTGGGCAAAGTAATGCTCTGGGGCCCCTACAATGATGACATACAGGTAAACAGACATCAAGTAGGTATCAGGCAGACTGCCTCCCCTGTGTATCACTCTCAGTGCCATCATGGGCCCCCAATTTTGGGGCAGTACCCAGTAGGGAAGAGGGGGCCCAGGGGGCGTAAAAGTACATAGAGATGGAGGGGGGGGGCAGGAGATTAAAAATAACATGGGGGGGCTTTGCGTGTGTGCGTGTGGGGGGGCGGGGCAGGGGTTGGGGGGCCTCCATGTCCATTTTGCTTGGGGCCCCCAAATTCTTTCAAACGCCTCTGCCCAGGTGGAGTCTACATCTTCGCTACCGACCTTAGGTGTTAGTACCTGGGCTTGAACCTGGGACCTCTGGTGGTGACTCTGCTTGCTGAGCCACCTGGAATGCTGAACAGCTCCTTGATCTTGTCTTGAATCTTGTTTGCCTTGAACCTTGAACCCTTTGCTCCTCCCATGAGCTTCCTATAAAATGTCCCTGCACTTCCTGGTTTCCAGAATATTGTGCCTTCACCAGCCAATATCTTGCTCCTGTCCAGGGGCGGACTGACCATTGGGACTCCCGGGCACTGCCCGAGGGCCCCATGCCTCTAGGGGGCCCCATCAGGATTGCCAGGCTCAATAAAACCAGGAACAGTATGTAAAAATCTGTGTTTTTTTTTACATCTGTCCCTGATATATCCGAAACCGGCATGCTTTTGATGTTAAAATTCTGAGATTTTAGCTGCCCCGCCTCTGCACTGCCTCCTGGCGTGGTGGCCATCTGTAAGCCTGGGGGCCCCATGAGTTGTCAGTCTACCCCTGGTCCTGTCTCTTTTGCTGCCGACCGTATCTTTGCTACCATTCGCTACCGACATTTGGCTCGTCCCCCGACTACGCTTCTGCTGAATCCCAACCTGCAACTATTTGTTACCGACATTTGGCTCGTCCCCCGACTACGCTTCTGCTGAATCCCAACCTGCAACTATTTGTTACCGACTTTTGGCTCGTTCACTGACTACACTTCTGCTTGATCCCTAACTGTTATATCTGCTTCCGGACTTGCTCACCTCCTGGTGGGGCTATCCTGAGGACCGCGACCTTGCACTAACACGCAGCAAAGCCCATCTCCACCATCAGGAGCTCTGGTGAATACCGGTTAGTGCTTAGACCCCGCACCATAGGTGAACCCGTGTCATCAGCCAGGGTGACCTGTGTGAATATCTGCTCTGCTGCTATAGCTACTGGCCTCTGAGCCTGACCCCAGACCGTGAGATTAGGCTTGTTCCTCGACTACGCTTCTGCTTAATCCCAACCTGCAACCATTTGTTACCAACCTTTGGCTTGTTCCCTGACTGTGCTTCTGCTTAATCCCAACCTGCAACCACTTCTTACCGACCTTTGGCTTGTTCCTTGACTACGCTTCTGCCTTATACCAACCTGCAACCATTTGTTACCAAACTATGGCTTGTTCCTTGACTACGCTTCTGCTTAATCCCGACCTGCAACCACTTGTTATCAACCTTTTGGCTTGTTTTCTGACTATGTCTTTGCTTGATCCCTACCTCCAACCACTTGTTACCAACTAAAAAATCTAGAAGCTGATTGGTTATTATGCAGAGCTGCACCAGATTTTGCACTTTCCAGTTTTAGTCAATCAAGCCCAATGTGGCTTAAAGACGTTGGAGGAGATCGATTCGGAAAAAACGATGGCTAAAGAGCAAAAACAGCATTGCCAGGAATTGTTTTATCAAGTAAAAACTCATATATAATGGGCTAGATCCACAAAGCCCGCCATAACTTTGCGGCGGCGTAGTGTATCGTCTTTACACTACGCCGCCGTAAGTTAGCGAGGCAAGTACATGATTCACATAGTACTTGCCTGCTAAGTTATGGCGGCGTAGCCAAAATTTGGGCGGGCGTAAGGGCGCCTAATTCAAAATAGGCTGAGGGGGCGTGTTTAATTTTGTTTGACCTGACGTTATTGAAGTTTTTTTGGAACGGCGCATGCGCCGCCTGCCTACATATCCTAGTGTGCATTGCGGGAACGTACGCTGCACGGGCCTATTGGTTTCGACGTGGACGTAAATGACGTAAATCCCTATTCACGGACGACTTACGCAAACAATGTAAAATTTTCGAATTTCGACGTGGGAATGGCGGCCATACTTAACATTACTGTTTCAGCTATTTGATGGAATATCTTAAAGGCCTGATAATGCGTTACGTAAACGGCGTATCTGTACTGCGTCGGCCGGGCGTACGTTCGTGAATAGGCGTATCTAGTGATTTACATATTCTACACTGACCGTAATGGAAGCGCCACCTAGCGGTCATCCTAAATATTGCACCCTAAGATAGGACGGCGCAAGCCGTCGTATCTTAGATAGGTTTAAGTGTATCTCAGTTTGAGAATTCGACCACAAGTTGGCTTTTCCTGCGCACATCCTGTAAATCACTGACGGTTTTGTGTGTGCGCTCTTTGCAAATCGCCTTCAGTAACTCATGAGCGTTTTTATGATGCTGATTCTTGTTATCTCTCCGCAGCTTTCCAGGGTGTGTGTGCTTCCATCTATCAACTGAACTTGTGCAGCAGCTCCGGAGAGTTACAGACACAAAGGAACCCGAGAAAACAATCTGGAGGTAAGCGCCGTTCCATCCATTTATAATTAATGAAAAGTTCATTTGTCTAACTGTGTATGATTAAAGCCCGACTGAAGTTTAACGTCTTTTGTTCTCATTCTGATCACATACCCTGCATTTTAGGATTTTTACCTGATCTTTTTTTTTTTTATTGCTGTAAAATACCCATGTCTCCTAATGGAAATTTGCTTCCTGCCCTCACACTCCAGTGCTCTGTGATGCCAGTGCTGAGTAGCAGCCACACCCCTTTATACTGACTTATGTTGCAGAGGAAGAGAAGGGGCGTGTCTGACCATATCTGTCATATTACACAGTATACTGGGCAGTGTGGTCAAACCTCCCTAGGTAACACCCACATGTGAAGACGAGCCTCCATGATTGAAAAAAACTGATCCAATGAAAGTGTGGGGCCGGGGACAGTCAGGCTGAGGAACGAGGCATGCTCTATCTGACTTTCTGCAGCTTCTAATGCACATTGTGAGAAGCTGACAGTGTGCTGTGAAATCAGAATGTAGCGCTATGCCCGTAGGAGCCGCTGGTGAATATGGTTATCTCCCACCCTGCACAACCAGCAACACAGATCTTCCAATCACACTGTAGAAAGAAATCAGTCCTTGCAGCTTTGTTTTTGTATTTAATTAGAGGAATTGAACTTGGATAGGGTTAAGGGGATTATGGGATGTCCACTTGATCAATGTAATCAATTCTTCAGGGACAACTACAGTATATACATCCACTATATACACTCCTCTGCCTCCTGCACAAACTTGTTTGCAGATCTGCTCCTTCTCCTCCAGCACAACTCTTGCTTGTGGAACTACAACACCCAGGATCAGCTAGCACTGTAAAGATGATCCAGCACAGACTCAGATCCAGAGCAATTGCCCTTTGCAGGCAGGGACCACGGGCCCCTTTGGTAGTGTAGCAGAAAATAAGTCTTATGCCGCGTACACACGATCATTTTTCGGGTTGTAAAAAACGAAGTTTTTCAGGCTCTAGAAAAAACAACGTTTTTTTTCAACTTCATCATTAAAACGACGTTGCCCACACACGATCGTGAAAAAAAATGCTCTAGCAAAGCGCGGTGACGTACAACATGTACGACGGCACTATAAAGGGGAAGTTCCATGCGGATGACGCTACCCTTGGGGCTGCTTTTGCTGATTCCTTGTTAGTAAAAGACGATTCGCGCTTTTCTGTCTGTTACAGCGTGATGAATGTGCTTACTCCATTACGAACGCTAGTTTTACCAGAACGAGCGCTCCCGCCTCATAACTTGCTTTTGAGCATGCGCTGGTTTTTCACGTCGTTAAAGCCCACACACGACAATTTTTACAACCAGAAAAACTACATAGTTTAGAACGTTGTTAAAAAATAGAGCATGTTCGAATTTTTTTTGGGGCGTTTTTCAGAACCTGAAAAATGCTCTGAAGCCCTCACACGATCGTTTTAAATTACATTTTTAAAAAACGTTTTCTACAACCCGAAAAATGATTGCGTGTAAGCGGCATAATGCCGCGTACACACGATCATTGTTCGGGTTGTAAAAAAATGTGATTTAAAATGATCGTTTTTAATGATGAAGTTGAAAAAAACTTTGTTTTTTCTAGAGCCTGAAAAACGTTGTGTTTTTAAAACCCGAAAAATGATCGTGTGTACGTGGCATCAGTGCTTATCTGTCCTATTCATTTGGCTACTGATCCCAGAACCGCCTCTTCAGGCACTGCCAGCCCGTCTGGCTGCAGCTGCCCCTTTCTCCTGCCCGTTCTACCGCAGTCCTCCTAACTGACACTGCATCCATCCCAGACTGCTCTCTCCCAGTCCTTTCAGCCGCCTCTCAGTCCTCCTGACTGTGTGTCACTCACCAGCCCTCCTGGCTGTCTTCCTTCCTGGAGATTTACTCAGCAGTGTCCTCCTGCTGTCTTCTCCTTGCTCTCGTGCCTCCTGGTCAGGATCCCCCTGTGTGTCATGAAGAGGTTCCCTTCCACACCTGAGCCCAGGCCTGAGTTCACCCCCCCCCCTCCCCAGACTAGGGGGTTACTCTCAAAGACCTCCAACACTCCATCTCCAGTTTCCACCTAAACTTCACTGCCCCAGCTGGGCTGACCCTGAGAATTTGAGGGGGATTGGTCAGGGCCCTCATGAATACTCCAGGCAACTCCTCCTCCCCTCCACTCCCATCCTTCTAGAAGCTTCTGCATGTTTCTAGAAGTAGGGGAAGGTCTTAGAGATACTGCCTGTGAGTCATACCAGCCTCCCTGAGTCACTCAACCCTGACGGAGAAAAACAACACAGGCTCGGCTGCCAGCCAAGCCTAAACAATTTACCTGCTCTGTACAAAAAATATAACTAGTAACGCTAGGGGGTGCTACAAGTGTAAGTCATTCCAGTCCAGGAGAGGAGCCGATACAACTGGGCAAGAATGAAGGGAAGTCCGGAGGTCAGATGTAATACTTACACCTTTGTCTCTGCTGTGACATAGTTTGCTTTGGAAGTCATGGAAATCAGTTAACCAGATAACTAGTCTTTACATTTAAACAACTTTTTTTGTTATACTTTTTAATGGTTTATGTGAAAGTTTATAGAGGATTATGTCCCCTTTGCAGAGCCTGTGTATATAGTTCTCTCATGAGATATAAAATATGTTTCGAAATGCCTAAAAGTAAAAATAAATATTTTTCATATGTAACGATAACAGACATAATGCATATATAAATACCACTCAGCACACGGCTTTGAAACGTTCCACACAAACACATGAATGATGGCTTCTCCCTGACCTGGCGGGACATGACGGCTCCATCATCTCAGAGACCCGGTCATACAATTACCAGTGTTTATTTAGGTAGGAATTACAAGGCCTGTGTGAGAGTGAGCTGCTTTGGAAGCGTCAGAGACCCCCATCGTTCCCATTCCGGGGATTTTCATTGTGTATCTATTAGTGGACTCCATGTCCAGAAATCAATAAAACAAATCTGGCTGAGTCAAAAGCATCTGTGAGTAGAAGACAGCTTGAGATGTCTCATTTGAGAAAAGTGGGTGGTGGAACATCTGCCCATCTTCACCACCCTGGGGGCCAATCATAATGTATATTGGGACTTGGCCAATGGGGAGTTGTATGGATGTATGGTCTTTCTATGTACCCATAAAATAGAAAGGGTCAACCTCTACAGTAGAGGAATTTTGTAGCAAGTTGGAGGATTTTATTGTTGCCCCCTTAGACAAGCCATATATAATCAAACTCTTATGCCGTGTACACACGACCGTTATTCATGTCATGGAAAAAAACAAAGTTTTTCTCAACGTGATTCCTCTCAAGCCTGCCTTGCATACACACAATCGTGAAAAAAAAAAATGCTTGAGCAAAGCGCAGTGACATACAATACGTACAACAGTACTATAAAGGGGAAGTTCCATTCGAAAGGCGACACCCTTTGGGCTGCTTATGCCAATTTGCCCGTCTCATAACTTGCTTCTGAGCACGCACGTTTTTTCCCCCCTCGTTAAAACGCACACACGACCGTTTTTCCCGATGTGAAAAATGACGAGACAAAATAGAGCAGGTTCTATGGAGCCTACACACGACCATGAAAAACGTTGAACTTTGTTTTTTTCAGCACGTCGTTTTGTGTTTTACGTCACCGCGTTCTGACACGATCGGTTATTTAACCTATGGTGTGTAGGCGTGACGGACCATCAATCAGCTTCATCGGTTAACCTATGATAACGGTCCTTCAGACCGTTGTCCTCTGGTTAACCTATCGTGTGTACGAGGCTTAACTGGACAGTGAAGGGAGAAAGCAGCAGCCTCTCTGTTACTCTCTTCTCCAATTAGCATATTCCTGGCATTGCAGCACATCTGATTGGCTCCTTGTGCTGCTTCTCCCTCCTCCTCTTGCTGTACAGAGATTCCAGGTCAAATGTAGGTACTGCCACTGCTTGCATTAAACAAAATGACATCACTTATTGTATTAATGAATACAGAGCTGCATTGATGTGTGCCAATTTACCATCTGTCTGGAGTTCTGCTTTAAAGTGA
This sequence comes from Rana temporaria, assembly GCF_905171775.1. Taxonomy (NCBI): domain Eukaryota; kingdom Metazoa; phylum Chordata; class Amphibia; order Anura; family Ranidae; genus Rana; species Rana temporaria. The sequence continues at coordinate 9,260,547 of NC_053500.1, read as the reverse complement.
ATTGCCTTTTGCTGACTGTAGTCAATATTCTAACTTTCTGAAGAGAGTCATCCTGCTGGCACCCCCAGTCCATTGTTGTAATAAGAGGAACGTTCCATCATCTATAAGCTATTGGCCCCCTGTCATTGGAGGACAGACCCCATGCTCTGCTACACAGGTACATGCTGTATCAGGAGGATCTTGGCACTCTGATAACACAATGATTGATTCCGATGAGGCTGCACAGGAATATTACTGATTCATCTCTGGCCAATACACAGATATTAAGCATGCTCTGAGTTACGGCTTTTGTCAGGGTGGCAGGATATGAGAATATATGAGGACATTTTGTACCCTGAACATGCTGCCTATTGTAGATATTATGCTGGATCAGCCGGCTCACATGGTCTCATCAGCCTGGGTGTAAAAGATTAACGTGTACGGGTCTAGCCCACCCATGGGAATATTGCCTAGTACTTCTGAGATGAGACACTCAGGATGACTTGATCTGATACAGATTTATGGAGCAGCCACCCTTGGATTACCCGGGTTGTGAATACATAGTTGCCAACATCATAAAATGATTTCCAGGAAAGCGTTATGTCCAATCAGATGTTACTAAGTCCACCCAGCGTAATATTATTTCAGGGGTCCATGGGGATGTGTAAACTCAGTTACGACATGGTTTATTAGATGTGAATATAAACATTTTATATCCTAATCGTACAGTACAGAACACAGGCTGAGTATTCATAGACCCTGGGTTATAGGCTAATGCAGGGGTGGCCAACCACATGTGGCCCGCGGAGCTCTCTGATGTGGCCCGTGACCTCCTACTCTGGAATGGCGGCTTGGCAAGCCCAGATCGCAGGTTGCCGACCTGCCATACTGCAATATCAGTGTTGTGAATGAAGCTGGTGGTAGAGGAAGAAAGCGGCTGCGGAGCAGAGCCCCATAAGCCGATGCGTCCTCTACAGCACCGGCTTTTGCCACAGGCAGAGTCTATGGCAAAGTTCAGCTAACCCGCAGGTTAGACACAGGTGCACTCGCGGTGTGGGTAAACCGCAGCACATCAGTGAGAAAGCAGTCTTAGGCCCTTTTTACACGATCAGCCCGACCAAATGGGACCCTCAATTCACCTCTACAGAGCGACAGATGTCCGTTTACACCCACCTACCTCCAATCCGAAAAACAGAAGGAAATTTGTCCCCTTCCATCTGCGATGGATCGGAGGACCAATAGAGTAGCCGTGACCTGTCATCCACCCGCTCTGCTCAGTGTGGCCCACTACTGGTTACCAAGTTGCCTAAGTGGCCCTTGTTCTTCAAAAGGTTGGGCACCCCTGGGCTAATGCCTTCAGGTGATTAGACACTGGCAGAGATTTTGAGGACATGCCCCCTGGGTCTCCCCCCACAGCTCAACCCCCCTCAGTTTTTTTGTTAGTGTCCTAGGGTGATGGATCTCTTCTCCCTTACAGAGAAATCACTCGCAGCTTAACCAGTTTATTACTTTACTTTGGATTCTTCAAAAAACTCTTCAATCACTTCCTCACTGTTTGGTAATACAATAGAAGCAGTGCATCCGGAAATGTGAATCCTTGGCAAAACCATAGGAGCCATACCCTGACACCACACCATGAGGGTGGCCTATACTGCTACCATAATCCTAGCCCCCCCTGTGTTTTTTGCTAGTATCCTAAGGTGATGGACCTCATCTCCCCTATGGAGAAATCACTCTTCCAATACAAGAACAGAAGCAGTGCACCCAGATTGGTAAAACTTTGGAGCCCCTATCCAGATCCCACACCATGGGGATGGCCTGTAATGTTGCCTTTGGCACTGGATCCTGCATGGGTGCATACCTTGGTACTCTACACAGGTATACAAGTCTATCCCTAGGGAACCCATACCCTGAAGACCCCTCCAGGGGTATCCCTGCCATGACAGGTGAAGCCTAGTCCTTAAATAGGAGCCTAGCACATGGACAGGTTAGACAGGGTCAACCAGTTTACTAGACTGTTACTGTAGCCCCATAGCAAGACCAGACTACCATAATAAATGAGTGGAATTCAACATAACCCCAACAGACATCCTGCAAGGGTTCAAAAAAAAACCACAGAGGAGATTCAGAAGAAGCTATGCAGGAGCCAGATAATCAGTTTTGGAGCGTTTGCTCCACCCTGATGGCCACCTTTGAATTGGGTCAACCGGTAATGTCTCAGGAAGTGATGTTATTGGTACTGGAAGTGTCACAGTAGGTAATGCCAGTGGTAGGTAACTGCAGGCACAATATACTCCTGGAAGAAACTGATCCTGGGCAACCGGCATCTTAGAGTCTGTTATTGTTGTGGGACAACAAAGATGTGCATCAAACAGGGAGGGGCACAGTCCACTTTTTCAGTCAAATTGGGACAACCCCTATTTTATATTTGTTACATTCTCTCAATCACTGTCAGAACGTGCATCACCTTCTGGTGGTACTGTACTTCCCAGAGCGGAAGATTGTAGTTTCAGTGTCCAATGGCAGATGTCTCCCAGCAGCCAGCAAATCCCCATAATCCATTTTCACCTTATGCTGGCTGCTGAGAGGGTATTTAGGTCGTCACTTACTATTGCCTTTTGCTCTTCTGCCAGAGAATGCATGCCATCTATTCTGATCCTGACCCTGCTCCTGTCCTGCATCCTATACCCAACTTCCTCTTATTTGCTCCTCTTGTTCCTGATCCCAGTTCCCCCTCCCCCCCCCCCATCTGTTCCCTGTATCTCCAGTCTACCCAGGTTGATCTGTGCTCCCCATTTGGGGTATATGTTGTATATAGTCAGATTGTTAGTAAGGCTTTCTGTTGCTGGTTAGATTTCTTGTCAGTGGGTTATGGTTTACTTATATATTTATGTTTGCTGAGCTTTCTTTTGACAACAAAAGTTATTGTAGGAAATTACGATTGCCTGTATGCAATTTCTGAAGCACAAAAATCCTACACATACTCGGAATCAATTCGATGCATGCAATCATTGAACTTCTCTTTTCTCGGCTCGTCGTAGTGTTGTACGTCACCGCGTTCTTGAAGTTCGGAATTTCAGACAACATTTGTGTGACCGTGTTTTTGCAAGACAAGTTTGAGCCAACATTTTGTCGAAAAAAAATCCACGGTTTTGTTGACGCAAATTCCGATCGTGTGTACGTGGCATTAGAACATACACAGTCTGGTCTCAGTCTCCTAAGTGTAGCTACACAGATTTGGCCATTCCTTTCAATTGATTTCTGATATAACACTGAAGCGAGAGGCCGTAGGGGAGGACCAAAATACCCTCCCAGCAACCAGCATCAGGTGGAACTGATTACTGCTGGCTGCTGGGAGGCACCTGCTGATGGACACCAGAATTAAATCTTCTGCTCTGGGAAGCACAATGCCACCAGCAGGTGATCCAGGTCCTGACAATCACATATCAGAACCTAATTTATTAGGCATAATAAATGTTTTTTCTTTAAATGGCTGCTCACATTTTACTGATACAGTGCTGTAGAATTTAGTGGAACTATGAACAATGCAGCAAGAGGATAGAGACTGCATGGAGGTGGGGGCATTGTTGGGAGATCTTACTTTTGGCTTTCCAGAGCAATAATAAGAAGCCTGTTGGTGTGGCACTCCAAGGTCTTTCCATAACCCAAATGTTGGCATGATGGTAAGTTAATGGTTGCCAGCTGTGCTCACCAGGGTGTCCAGGAAGAGTCCATCTTCTGTCTTTAAGGCAAGAACATCAGTGACAACCAGAACTCAGATGATCCCAGTTTTATAAACCAACACGGTAGTTTCTATAACGCCCTCCAATTTCATTCACAATTCGATATTATATTTCCATCCTTCCGTTATCTCATCTTCAGATAAACTATATTTAAAGATAAAAACAATACCCCTTCCCTTCCTATTTGTTCATCATTACCTTCTCTGACAATGGGTTCATGTGAAGGGTCATTCGCTTTATAGGTCAGTGTCTTAATTACAAAGATACTCCTCTTCCATAACAGTCTGAGAGGCTGGACGGCTCCATCAATCATTGACGGTGCCATATCTTCCAAATAAATCACTCTGACACTCATTTCATTAACATGCCAGACGAGAAGCGGATATGAAAGTCAGGCGGCAGAGTTTGTACATCTTAAAGGAGAGCTCCTCGAAATGCCACTCCTTCTCTTCCATATGTCATGGCTGGTCTGAACCAGGAAAGAAGGCAATTAGTTCCCATGATGCTGTTTTCAATTTCCTGCACAATTCTTATTTGTTTTTATGTTTTTGTTTTTTAAAGGCTAAGGGCCAGATTCAGAAAGGAGATACGACGGCGTATCTCCGGATACGCCATCATATCTCTGAGTGTACGGGGTCGTATCTATGCGCCTGATTCAGAGAATCAGTTACGCATAGATTGGCGTGGCCTCAATTACTGGCCATTGCGGGCCCGCCGCAATCGCGCGGCGGAGGAGGTGGGGGCGCACGGGGGCACACTGTGGTTCCGTGCACCCCTACCTCCCCTGTTGCGCGATCGGCGGGTCCGCGGCGGCCGGTAATTAAGGCCGCGGCTTTGCGGCCTTTGTAGGCTGCAAAGCCGTGGCCTCAATTACCGGCGGGCGGGCGCCAGGTCGCAATTGCGACCTGGTGCCCGGATTTTGTCGAGCCCTGACATTTAATACTATTATGCCTGACCTTTGCACATTCCTTAAACGTCCCAATTTTTCTGAGGGGAGATTTCTTTATCTATCCATATTAGGGATGTGGCCTTTTTAAGCAGAAACATACAACCTCGTTTATTTTTTAATACAACCACTTTGATTCCTATGGATACTATGACCCTACTGTATTTGATTCCTCTTTTATACTGGAAAAATCATGAAAAATAAAAGGAAAAAAACCTGACTCCGGTTCAAGCCTTTTCCCACTGTATCCAAAAAAAAGAAACAAGTTTCGGCTAGAGTCGGCCTTAATTTTTCAGAAGGATTTTTTAGTAATTACAGCCACAGTTTGTATATGTGAAGCGATGTACTTATAAATCTAATCGCGGCGTTTTGCGTGCCCGGGGTTGTCCTTTTATTTCCATAGTTACCAGGACGGTGCAATGTTGGGCAGACAGCGATCACTTTGTCTCCATTATAGGGAATCAGGCGTTTCATCCTGGCAATGCCGGCTCTTCTCAGCTCTCTAATACACTGAGCAGACATCACTGCCATCTGATCCAGTGACTGCGCCGTTACCTTAGCGTGAGTGATTCATCCCCCCCCCCCCCCATCACAATTACAGTTTGGAGCATTAATGCCTAGCTGGGATTATTTACTTTGACAAGACACTGCAGGATAAACAGAGTCGATTAAATCTATATTGACAGGTACCATTATGTTTCTGTTATGACTAATAGAAGCTGACTAGAAATAAAACTAAGTATGAAGAGGAGGGACGCAAATCCCGGAGATGGAGAACGCCAATGCCTTTTTTTTTTTTTTTTGGTAGGCGAAGCCCTGTTTGACCATTGCAGATCAACGCTGGTAATGATTCCACATCTTCTCCTGCCAATGCCTTCTTATCACATGCTCAAGGCTCATCAAGCCAATCAATTTAGGACTACGCTACTAATTTCCCATAATTCCCCAGTGCGGAGGACCATGGTCGAGGTCTGCATTGCTGCTCCTTGGCCTGCTTGCCATCGGAAAAGTTTTGGCTAATAAGAAATAAGTTTTGTTTGCTGTGGACGCTGTGAGCCTCAGCCGCTGACCATGCTGGCAACCAACTGGCGGTTTGCACCGGTTAGGAAAATGTAGAGAAGGAGGCAGCTGTGTTTTGTGGGGTTTTTTTTTCTTCATATTTTCCACATTATCTTTAGAAAAAAAGGAAAAAGAATTACGTTCTTCATGCGTGTTTAGCTTCATACCCAGTATATCTAACTCAATTATTATTAATTGGAGATCACAGTTTATGCGTCTATGTGAATGAGGAGGCTGGAAAAAGGGCAATGCAAGTGTTCATTCTGCTTGTCCATAGCTCCCAACTGTCCCTGATTTGTAGCAATGTCCCTCTTTCCTCCTCATTTGTCCCTCATTTTGGTCTAATCTCTATACTTGTGTATAAAATTCACTTTTTGTCTTTCAAAAATTAGTTTCCAGTGCTAAACCTTTCATCCAAATTCTGAATTGCTGAATTTGTAAATCTTAAAAGCCAAAATAAAGGAAAAGTAGTGATAAAAAAAGCTCTTGTGGATTTAATTAACCTTTTTTTTGGTTAATTCTCCTTTAAGGGGTTGTGGCGGGGGGCGTGTCTTATGCCTACATATTTTTGGTAGTAGTTGTCCCTTATCCCTATTTCTGTATGGCCCCACCCAGGCCATCCCAGGAAGTCTATATTAACTGTTGCACTACAGGTCTGCAGTGCTGTTCAACCGTGTTGTTAGCTTAAGTTCCTGTCTGCAGTGCTTACCCATCACTTCCGTTTGTCCTGCTTACTGCTTCCCCTCTCTCCCTGCGGAGCGTGACCTAGGGGATCCTAGGGGTCGCGACCTGGATCCAGCTGCGGCGAAGGCCATCCTCACTACTAGAGGCTCTGGTGAACACAAAGCTGGGTCTTAGACTCCGCGCCCTGGGTGATCTTGGGTTCACGCTTCCTCTCTGATAGCAGTAGTCGGCTATAGGGTTCACTACCCTGTGGTGCATCCCTGACCCCAAAAGGGTGCACTTGTCACCTGGCCACAGGTGACCTGACACTATCACTGGCACAGAGAAAAAACCAAACTGGAGAAGAGAAAAATTGAGCTTACACAGCATGACACAGCTCCAAATATTGACAAAGCCACCTAAAATTCGGAGAAAATCCCCTTAGCAACTGCTCAAAGGATTTAAATGAGCCATTCTGATATAATTGTGCAAGAGTATGGACCCCAGCCTGCTCCCACCTCTGAAAGTCCTGAAACATCAACTTGTAGGTTTCTCTAATGAGATGCTGAAGCGGCTTTTCCATGGCTTTCCAATGCAACTCAAAAAAATCTATGTAACCCAATAAGCATGTGGAGTGTATCCACTGAAAGATTGATATCTAAAAGTCCATTAACTCTGTCTACAACCTCCGCCCAATACCTCTGGAGTTTAGGATAGCACTACAATAGGTGTATCAAGGCCCCTGAATTACCACATCTTGGACACGCCGGGTCCACTCTCAATCCAATAGCACAAAGAAATTCAGGGGTCCTATACACCCTATGAAGAATAAAGATCTGAGTTAGCCCGTGTGAGTGGGAGACAAGAGGAAGTGCCCGAAGGATCTGTTCCCAGATGGTGTCCGAGATAGGCCCAATATTCATCCCCACTTTGCCCTAGAAGGAAAGGGGAATTTATGAGCAGAGCTCTCTAAGAGGACTAGATAAGTAGCTGTAATAAGGCCTGGTGGAAGTCACTTGTACCATTCTATCTAACACTAGCACTGAGGAAAACCAAACTGGAAAAGAGGAAAATTGAGCTTGCATAGCATGACACAAGTCCAAATATTGACAAAGTCACCTAAAATTCTGATCAACTGTTCAAAGGATTTAAATGAGCCATTCTCATATAATTGTGCAAGGATATGGACCCCCGACCCGCTCCCACCTCTGAAAGCCCTGGAAAAATCAACTTGTAGGTTTCTCTAACGAGATGCTGGAGCGGCTTTTCCATGGCATTTCAATGCAACTCAAAATGTAGACGTCGTCTCAAGAAAGCACAGGCAGCAGAAGCTAAGCTATTCATTGCTTGTGGAAATTAACAGTTATCAGGGATGATCTTCAAGATCCAATTTTAATTCTGTATCCCACAATAATTTGTTTTTACACCAAATCTTATTTTATAATTAAAAAAAAGTCTTCTTTGTTGTCATGGAGACAAGATTTGGAGGTGCAAGCTGCGATTATTGCATCTAATTCTTACTTTTTTTTTAAAAAAGAAACACAAATGGACGATCGCGTGCTATATGGTTTGAGGAGAACAGTACAAACAGGCATGAGTTGACCTTGAAGATCAAGATCCAACACATCCCATGGGTCAGATCCCAAAGACAGACCATGGGACAAAAAGAGCATTGTCAGCAGGAGACTTTCCCGAAAGGGAGGACGAGGATTCATCCAGCTACTATATTGTGTGGACTCCATAATTATTAATTGGAGATCACTGTTTATGCATCTGTTTGATTAAGGAGGCTTGAGGCTGGGTTCACACTACTACACTACTTTCATCCTACTTTGCTCTGCTACATTGGTCCTACATTGGTCCTACATCCATCCTACTTTCATGAACAGGATACTACTTTGGTCCGACTTCAATGATATTCAATGGGCCTGAAGTAGGATCAATGTAGGACCAAAAGTAGTACAGGGAGCATTTTCAAAGTTGGACCGACTTGTGTAGGACGCTACAAGACGCTCTCATAGGGAAACATTGAACACAGAGCAAAGTAGGATGAAAGTAGTGTAGTAGTGTGAACCCAGCCTGAAAAGGGGAATTGCAAGTATTGATAGTGCTGGTCCACCCCCGTCTCTACTTGGACAAGTGAATTCTATACAGTGGACTGCTGGGGTGATGGTAGAGGAGTCCTTGAGATATATTTTTGCAATCTCAAGTAGATGATGTGAATAAGCTCATACTGCAGCACCAATCCCGAAGAAGCAATCATCTACAAACACATTACTGTTGACCGCGCTGTGGATTGGGAACTGTTGTAATATATCTCATAAGTCTGGTTGCTCATATATTTTTAAGGATGTAAAGTGGTTTTAATAAATAAATATATATACAATAAATTATGCTTTTTTTTTTTTATTTATAAATTATTGTCTGTGTTGAAAATACACCCCGGGGGAACATCTAAAATCCCACTTTTTGTTTCCATCCAATTTTTACATTTTGTATTTTATTTTGATGTTTGAATAATGGGGTGGTACCGCTGAGGGTTCATTATTATTGTTGAATATTTTTTGACTCCACCACAAATACATATTTAAATCATCTTAAAAGGCGGAAACAGGCAAATGGGAATTGATATGTGCCACCGAGAAATCACACAATGATATAAAATCATAACAATATTTATTACAAAGTTAAAACGGGCAGTAAAACAAAGATGTTTAAAATAAATCTTCTGCCAAGGCAAGTACACTATATTACCAAAAGTATTAGGACACCTGGTTTTACACGCACATGAACTTTAATGCCTCCCCAGTCTTAGTCCGTAGGGTTCAATATTGAGTTGGCCCACCCTTTGCAGCTATAACAGCTTCAACTCTTCTGGGAAGGCCGTCCACAAGGTTTAGGAGTGTGTCTATGGGAATGTTTCACCATTCTTCCAGAAGCGCATTTGTAAGGTCAGGCCCTGATGTTGGACAAGAAGGCCTGGCTCGCAGTCTCCACTCTAATTCATCCCAAAGATGTTCTATTGGGTTGAGTTCAGAGCTCTGTGCAGGCCAGTCAAGTACCTCCACCCCAAACTTGTGTATATATATATATACGTGATTCTGCGCAGGAGAGCTGCTCCTGTAGTATTAAAGCCACTATGGGGCGGTCAGTAAGTGGTTCATTTGGATTTCAATTAGTAATGGTGTCCACAGAGAATTTGTTTTGTAAAGATGGGATGGTTCCACCTAGCACTTCAAAAGAGCTGAACCTCCACTTGAAAAATTGTTTTGTTAATAATGTCTCCCTGAACTTCAAAAGTCCCTAGGATGGCAAGAAGATCAAACCAGTCAATCTTGAAGAAAATCAACCCTGAATATTCACTGAAAGGACATATCCGGAAGCTGTAACTCAAATACTTTGGCCACCTAATGCGAAGAGAGGACTCATTGGAAATTACCCTGATGCTGGGAATCAAGGAAGGAAAAAGGAGAAGAGGACAACAGAAAACAAGATGGATAGATAGCATCATGGAAAACAATGAACATGAAGTTAAGCAAGCTCCAGGAGGTAGTGGAGGACAGAGAAGACTGGCGCGCTATGGTCCACGAGATCACAAAGAGTCGGACACGACGGCTGAACAACAACAACAAAACTTCAAAAATGTGTCTGCTGGGTGATGTCTGAGTTTGTTCAAGTTTAAAAAGAAAACGAGTCAGTATGGATTCTGACAAAACCTTTCCTTAGAACTTCAAAGATAGAAATTCAATATAGCTCAGGTTCCTCATCGCTGCGGATGAAGCTCGACCACAAAATGCAGCCAACAATCCTGCCGCAAAGCATGGTTCGGTCAAAGTTAGGAAGGTCTCCACTAATCAAAAGCTACAAAATAACCCCCGAAAGTATACGGACCTGACCATTACCAAAATAAATAAAGGGATGGGGGTGTTTTTGGCATTTGGGAAATAAACATACTATTATCAGAAGAGGCTGTTTTAATTTCCGCCAGTCTTCCTATTAGTGGAGCACGATCATTAACACCCAGTTGTTCAGTAAACCAAAGCAGATAGCCAATTAAATTAAATTAGTACAGCAAGGGGAAAAGAGACGTGTGCCTTCATCACTTGTACGCAGACAGCGTGCTGAGGAATGACAATAGAATCTTTTACAAGCAACTAAAATTAACATTTTCATTTCATTGTCTTCAGATTTTTTTTTTTTTTTCTTCTGGAAATCTGTAAGCATTTAAAAGCCATTGTCCACATAAAACTGCATTAGCGAATTTCTTTCAGAGACTGCTTAATGGAATGGAACCTGATTGCGTTTTGTGTTTAACTGCTTGCGAGCTGAAGGAATTTGAGTATTGAGTCAACTCCAGAGGTGGAACTAAAAGAGTCTGGACAGGAGCTATCGTACAACTTTGAGGGTCCTATTTGAATTAAAATCAATGTAGTTTCTAATTTTTTTCCAAATAAAAAAATACACCTTTGTATATCTAAGACAAATATGTGCAACAGAATGCTAAAAACACCAAAATGATTACTTTACACACTCAGCTTATTGTTATAAAGGACTTACAGAAAACAGCCATGTTACTATTGCACCAACAGGAGGATGTCAGCTCCAAAAAGTATGTGACCAGTTGAGAATGATGATGCAAAGAATAAAAGTGGAGCTGCTAAAGGTCAAAGGGCCAGATTCTCATAGAATCGGCGTTTGCGTAGTGTAAGCCATTTACACTACGCCGCCGCAAATTACTGGAGCAAGTGCCATATTCTCCAAGCACTTGCTCCGTAATTTGCGGTGGCGTAGTGTAAATAGCCCGGCGTAAGGGCGCGTAATTCAAAGGGGGCGGCTTGTATTTAAATTAAGCGCGCCCCCGCGACGATCGAACTGCGCATGCGCCGGGCATAAAAATAGCCCAGTGCGCATGCTCCAGCTCACAACGGAAAACGTCAATGACCCCGACGTGAGCGTCATTGACGTAAAGTCATATTCGCGAACGACTTACGTAAACGACGGAAAAAGGCGACGCTGACCCGACGCAATACTTAACATTGGAATACGAAGGACTTAGTGTGATGTTCAATGGTAAAAATGCTTCTTACAATTGTGGTCATTGGGAAGAATTCCCCCCTTACAGATAGCTGGCGGCTAGGACAGGTAAGTGTCCTTATTAAAAGTCAGCAGCTACAGTGTTAGTAGCTGCTGACTTTTAATATTTTTTTTTTTTAAATGGAACCTCCGCTTTAATTAAGTTGGTTTGCCAGCAATATCAGATTTGACCACAAGATGGAGTCAGTGGTAAACGTACTGTTTTTGCAGAAACTAGAAACTGTTCACCTTTAACAAATGTTCCCATCATGCTTCAGTCAGGAAGAGAAGCAGGTGCATCCTGGGAACTCAGACTCCTTCTTAGAGACAGAAAAATTTAACCAGCTATCAGAGCACATGTTGGACTAAAACTTGCATCCCCTAAACACAGCATTGCTGGTAAGAATTACTTATCACCATTTACAGCCTAGCTTATTCATTGTATTTCTGTATATTTCATATACTGATTATATGTATCTGTATTTGTTTTTCTCAATAGTTTCACCCAAAGCTTCAAAATGACTCTCAGTCTAGCTTATTGCAGAATAGGAGGGTTTAGCTGCATGTCAAGCTACACACAGCGAAACGTGTAGCGGGGACAGAACGAGGCCAGCGTGGAGTAGGGCTAATTCATCGGGGAGCAATGTTGTCCCCATTTCTTCTGAGATCACTTTCAAAACTTGGTTCAGTGCCACAACAAGTAACAAAGTGATCCCGTGGAGCTGCACAGTCTCCAGCATATTGGTGATTTAGTGGGTGAGAATCTGAAAAGTTTGAACAGGATAATATTGGGAAGCTTAATAGGAATATCCGATTGCTTTATGCCATTTTTTTTTGTCTGGGATTTATTTTATTTTCATTTTAAAGCGGGGGTTCACCCAAAAAAAAAAAAATCAACACTACATTCAGCCGAGTTTTAATTGACGGGTTCAGGGAATCCCCAAAGACCCTGAAATACCGACAGACAACGAATGGGCGGGGAGGACAATCGGCTGTTTTTTTTTTTTATCCCCGTACATACCGTATTTTCACCGCCGCTTCCGGGTATGTCTTCTGCGGGACTGGGTGTTCCTAATTGATTGACAGGCTTTCGAGCGTCGCATACTGCGCGTCACGAGTTGCCGAAAGAAGCCAAACGTTGGTGCGCAGGCGCCGTATAGAGCCGACTCGCAGTCCGGCTTCTTTCGGCAACTCGTGACGCGCTGTATGCGACGGTCGGAAGCCTGTCAATCAGATAGGAACGCCCAGTCCCGCAGAAGACATACCCGGAAGTGGCGGTGAAAATACGGTATGTACGGGGATAAAAAAAAAACAGCCGATTGTCATTCAGACAACTCGGCTGAATGTAATGTTACATTTTTTTTTGGGGTGAACCCCCGCTTTAAAGCGGGGGTTCACCCTATCAACGAAAAAAAAATTTTTTTTTTTTCTTTTACCATAAAATCAGGCATTGTAGCGCGAGCTACAGTATGCCTGTCCCGAATTTTTTACCCCCGTACTCACCTTGTACGCGTAGATCGAAGATACCGGGGAATGGGCGTGCCTATGGAGACGGAGGATGATTGACGGCCGGCTCTGGCGCGTCACGCTTCTCCGGAAATAGCCGAAATAGGCTGGCTCTTCACGACGCCTGCGCATAGCCTGTGCGCAGGCGCCGTGAAGAGCTGAGACCTACTCCGGCTGTCTTCGGGGAGAGTGACGTGCCAGGGCCGGCCGTCAATCATCCTCCCTCTCCATAGGCACGCCCATTCCCCGCGGGAGCCGAAATCTACGATGGACGACTACGAGGTGAGTACGGGGTTAAAAAAATCGGGACAGGCATACTGTAGCTCGCGCTACAATGCCTGTCTCGATGGTAAAATCAAGCCAGTGAGGGTGAACTACCGCTTTAAGATTCCCATTTTAGCATAGTGTGTGTTTTGGAGAAGTGGTCTTTATTGTCCAAGGTGTTGTAGAAAAGCAGTAGTTCCTCAATGACAGAGCAATTGAGAAAAGACTGGATTCTGAGATCTATTAACCACTTCAGCCCTGGAAAGATTTATCCCCTTAATGACCAGGCCATTTTTTTTGTGATACGGCACTGCGTCGCTTTAACTGACAGTTGCGCGGTTGTGCGACGTTGTACATAAACAACATTTATGTCCTTTTTCTCCCACAAATAGAGCTTTCTTTTGGTGGTATTTGATCGCCTCTGCAAATTTTATTTTTTGCGCTATAAACAAAAAAATACCGACAATTGTTAAACAAAAACAATATTTTTTACTTTTTGCTATAATAAATATCCCCCATAAAAAGAAAAAAAAATTGTCTTTATCAGTTTAGGGCAATATTTATTCTTCTACATATTTTTGGTAAAAAAACAAAACGCAATAAGCGTATATTGATGGTTTGTGCAAAAGTTATAGCGTCTACAAAATAGGGGATATATTTATGGCATTTTTATTATAATTTTTTTTAGCGTGACATTGCGGTCGACAGATTTGGACACTTTTGACACTTTTTTGGGACCAGTGACATTTTTACAGCGATTAGTGCTAGAAATAGCCACTGATTACTGTATAAATGTCACTGGCAGGGAAGGGGTAACACTAGGGGGCGATAAAGGGGTTAAGTGTTCCCTAGGGAGGTGTTTCTAACTGTGGGGGGAGGGAACTGACTGGGAATAGAGAGAGATCGCTGTTCCTGATCACTAGGAACAGACAATCTCTCTCTGCTCCCCTGTCAGAAAGGGGATCTGTTTGTTTACATTGACAGATAGGTCCCCCCATATTTTGCATGGATTGCTTGTGTTGGAAGTGGTGGACCTATAGGTACTGGTATTGGTTAGTAGGGGAAAGATTGTACTTTGTGAGCAGGTGGTCAAAGAGTTTAAAAGTAAGTGCGCTTTGTATGTGCGATAGCAATAATATACCTTTCTCCAAGAATTTAGGCTGAAGTCTGTGATCATATTTTTGAGGGTTGTTAAAAGTAATATCTTCTTTTTGCAAGGCATTAGAGCAGCCTTTATTAACTATTTTACCCTAGAGGAACCCCTGAAGTCATTGTTGGGTCACAGGCAGAGCCGTTTGAAGGAATTTGGGGGCCTCCCTACTGCATACCGCCGCATACAGCTGCTGCTTTCGAACGTCAGCTAGTACTTCTTCTGACTGCATCCCCGGTTCCCCCCATGTTCTTTTTACCCCCCCCTTACAGCATAACGCGCTGCAGAAGATTCAGTTTGCTGTTCCCGGCCAGACTGAAAGGAAGTGAGCACTGTGAGTGTGTGCACTTCTTGTCAGTCCGGCCGGGAACAGGAAACTGAATCTCCTGTACCATGCGGTTACGGTACCCAGCCGGACTGCAGGAGGAATTAGGAAAGGAGCTCGGCCACGCTACAGGCTGCAGCATTTATAGGAAGCGGCGGTGGCGCTCTGCTGGGGCCCCAGGCCTGCTTGGGGGCCCCAAGCAGTTGCTTGTTTTGCCTGTCCTGTTCCGACAGGCCTGGTCACAGGCTACCTGTACTAAAACCAATTCATTGGGGAGCGAATGGGAAAAACATCCCTTACATTGTTGGCCAGTGGAAAGAATGACCTCCTCATAATGGTGGCCAGAATACCACCCTTGCAGACAGCTAAAAAGTAAATTTGTGTTCTCAAGGTAGCTCTGTCAAGTGACCCTGGAATTATGCAGGAAGTGGAACCATCAAATTGGAAGCCAGTTAGCCAGAGCTCAAGAAACCCCTAGCAACCACTGGATAAACCCTACGGAACCCTGGTTGAGAATGGCTGCTTTAGAGTAATGCCGCGAACACCCAATCGGAAATTCCAAAAGCAAAAGTCCCACGTGAGCCTTTGAACGGAAATGCCGATCGTGTGTATGCTCCATCTGACTTTTGCTGTTGTAAATTCAGCAAAAGATTGAGAGCAGGTTTTCAATTTTTCAGCCGAAAAAAATTCTGATTGTAACTTCCGATCATCTGTGGCAATTCCGAAGCGCAAAATTCCAACGCATGCTCGAAAACAATTTGACGCATGCTCGGAAGCGTAGAACTTACTTTTCTCTGTTCGTTGTAGTGTTGTACGTCACCGCGTTCTCGATGGTCGAACGCTCAGAGAACTTTTCTGTGACCGTGTGTATGCAAGCCAAACTTGAGCGGAATTCCGTCGGAAAAGCCATCCAACCGACAGAAAATCCGATCGTGTGTACAGGGCATAGGTCTGGATAGCAAGGGTTGGTGCCAGGCATTGTGGGCGGTCTGTATATTAGGGTAGTCTGTGGGAGAGATGGAAGCGCCAAAAAAAGGAGTTGTAGGTGCTTGGTTTGGGATTGAAGACTTTTTACTAGATAAGCCCCATACTTACCGTATTTTCCGGCGTATAAGACGACTTTTTAACCCCTTAAAATCTTCTTAAAAGTCGGGGGTCGTCTTATACGCCGGTAACCTAACATGCCTTATCTTATCCTACAGACCTGCTGAATCGCGGCCATCCATTTTTCAAAGCCGCGCCTCCTACTTCTTCTGTTCCGTGATAGGCGGAACACTCAGCTTCCCAGGAGACACTGTGTTTAGTGTCCGCCTATCACGGAGGCCCTCTCGTCCTCGGAAGCTGAGTGTTCCGCCTATTACGGAATAAAAGAAGTAGGAGGCGCGGCTTTGAAAAATGGATGGCCGCGATTCAGCAGGTCTGTAGGATAAGATAAGGCATGTTAGGTTACCGGCGTATAAGACGACCCCCGACTTTTAAGAAGATTTTAAGGGGTTAAAAAGTCGTCTTATACGCCGGAAAATACGGACGGCCGCGATTCTGCATGTCTTAGGATAAGGTAAGGGATCGTCAAGACACAGTCAGGCATGTCATAAGGGAACAGCGAATCTGGCATGTAATGGGGCACAGTGAGTCTGGCATGTAATGGGGCACAGTGAGTCTGGCATGTAATGGGGCACAGTGAGTCTGGCATGTAGTGGCACAGTGAGGCATGTAATGGGGCACAGTGAGTCTGGCATGTAATGGGGCACAGTGAGTCTGGCATGTAATGGGGCACAGTGAGTCTGGCATGTAATGGGGCACAGTGAGTCTGGCATGTAATGAGGCACAGTGAGGCATGTAGTGGCACAGTCTGGCATGTAATGGTGGCACCTTGAGGCGAGGCATGACTAGTAGGAAGGGGTTCATCTTATACGGCGAGTATATCCCAAAACCAACATTTTAGCTGGAAAATTAGGGGGTCGTCTTATACGCCGGCAAATACAGTATTTAATATGTTCTGGTTAGATTTAATACATTTCAGAGATGTTTCTTTATTGGAGAGGAGGCGAGAGCTCTGTCTATCCTTAAGGAGTTCCGATGTTGTGCGACGGTTGCTGTTTATTTAAGGCTTTTGTTTGAATTGTCCTCATGACCAGTTCTCTTTTATAGGCTCTTTGTTTTTTGTTGTGGGAGCTAATTTAGCAAAAGAATTCCTCGTGTTAAGGCCTGATGTTCAATTGTGTTTTTTCCTTTTATAACTGCCTGGAGTTCAGTTTTAAAGAACTCCATTCAAGTAGCAAGCTTGAGTTCTTTTTTTTTTTCATACATTGCATTAAACCTAATTGTGGTTTCTTGGTTAAGTGAATGACTGCTTTTAACCCCTGATCATTCAACCACTTTTTCTGTCACTCAGTATATTCTGAGTCCATTCTGTTGCATATAATATACTCATAGAACACCATCATACATTAGCTAGATGTAGGAGGTGCAGCGTCAAATATTATTGGCAGTTGGCAATGTATGGTGTTTGGTAGGGGGCGCTGATTAGTGTATCAATATGTGTATACAATATTGATAACAATTATCAATAAATTAGTATTAAATCCTGTGAAAAGAAAAATAACAAATACTAAATTAATTTCCAGTGAGGCAACCAATGCTAAAAACAAACACAATATAGTCCCTACTTGTGTCAGATGAAACACAGATAAATGCTTCAAATCCGATGGAAAAATCAATCACCAACAACAAATCTTGCTGTGCTCGTTGATATCTCTAAAACCAGGTAGTGCTACTTTAATCCGTCACCATGTTACTCGTAGATACGACACCCAAAGTGCACAGGTAATTGTAGTGTGCTTACCAGATTGTGTGGACCTCTTTAATGAAAAAGATAGTCAAAACCGCTTAGCAGGATAGTTCCCAGGGCTGTCTTAATGAGAGGGCACACCTGGGCACTGCCCAGGGGCCCCAGCTGCAGGGAGGGCCCTGCACTTTCCCCAAAGCAGCTGGTCCTTGAGCCCACATTCCCCTAAAATTGGGGGCCCCATGATGGCACTGAGAGTCATGGATACACAGGGGAGGCAGTCTACCTCCTACCTGCTTGATGTCTGTTTACCTGCACTTTCATCATTGTAGGGGCCCCAGAGCATTACTTTGCCCAGGGGCCCATGATGCAATTAAGACGGCCCTGATAGTGCCTGAACACATATCATTAGCCAGGAGTGAAATGCGAAGACCTCTTTCCTCCGGTATGTTAAAGATGAAACATGTAACAGAAAAATACTTCCATAGTGCAACCTGCTCTATTGTATAAAATTAGATAAAAACCAAAGGCCAATTGGCCGCTTACATTAAAAAGTGCCCATCCCAGCACTGGGGCTGCAGTTCTGTCAGTGATAGCACAAATTCCTCCACCTCCGTGTCGGCGTGCGTTCCAGCATCAGCTGCTCACTCTGACCAGGAAACCGGATGGGACGTAGGGCATAGAGCACGTGACCAGGCTACGCCGCCGACGTACCTTTTGTTGGATAACATCTTCAGGGTGACGTGGCAATGTAGGTTAAGTGTGCCTAGTAAAACCAGGCAAGCCACAGGGGAGGGGACACAGGAGAGCGATATTGGTGGTGGGGCCTTAACTTCATGAAGGATTAAGCTCATATAAAAATGTAATTCTTAGTGGGGGTCAAATGGATATTTGTTTTTGACCATAGCGATGAGAAAATTCAAGGGAGCAGTACGGAGGATTTTTACTTAAATGTCTAGCAGTGTTTGCTGGTTTTGTTCTGGAAATTACATTGGTTCCAACATTAAATGTTCAATGCAAACACAATTTTGATCTACATTTGAATGTCATTCCTCAAGTCATCGGATGTAATGAGAATTTTTGTACAAATGAATATTTGTAGCAACATTCTTTCGAAGATCTACTAGTGTATGGTCAGCCTTGGATGCAGATAGGTAGATCGTCTTAGCAGCCACAACCCTTTGTACAGGTGTCAAAGGGACAGCAAGTGTGACAAATCTCTCTGGTTGGGTCACTGATGGAGATAATGTGTTCACCACTCTATACAACTATACAAAAAAAAATGTCTGGTATTTGGCCTTACAATTAAAAAAATTAATGATGGTGGTCCTAAAATGATGGTACAGGGAAAATGCATATATTCTTTTTTTTTTTTTCAGCAGAGCTTTGTGAAGGTTTACGACCTTTTCTTCCATTTTTACGAATTGATTAATAATCCCTGGTGGATTTTGTAAAGGCTTAATCTAATTATTAACATAATGCTAATCATCGTTCATTATGATTACAGATTGCACCGAGGCCGCGCACCAATTTATCTAGTGTATCTGGATTAAATTACAAAAGAGGAGGCTCAGTTATGGGCCTCAGTAAATCCACCGGGTGCCGGCGATAATACCGTTGTTCAGTGTTATTGTTCAGCGACAGTAAATCATTCGGCTTCACGGTTGCGCACCTGATTGAAATTCATAAGGTCAAAAAGAAAACTAAAAATCAATTTATAAGCCATGAAAATTTAGGTTACAACTTTATTCACCAGCAGTAAAAAAAAAAAAGGCACTCAAGTGAGTTTAAGGAATCGGTAGGGGAAACGTTGAGAGGCCAGAGCTGGAAGAATTATTATCTGCTACATAGCGAGAAGGTGGGGAACGTTTCGTTTTATCAGACGTTACTGAATTTCTGGCTGTAATGTAAGAGACAGCTGGCTGCACCGTTAAAGATCTCTCTACTAAATCATTCGATAGCAAAGATGAAGGAAGATGGCTTCGAAAAAAGGTGACTTGCCGCAATGACATCATTGGGTTTAGAATCCTCAGAGTGGCCTTGTCAGATTTTGTTTTTGAGATGAGTAAAGCAGAGGCTGTTCAAACCAAGATCGGATCATGTCACCAGACTTATTCTCCATCTCGGGTGGGGAAATAGGGGTGATCCAGTCTTTTGGCAGCCATGTTGAATTTCTGGATCCCTCAAAAGAAAATCTGTAAAATATTAATATTCAATAAATTAATATTCAATAACATTTTCATTCCATAAAGGATGATATGAAAGAGTAAAAAATTTGATATGAAAAATCTGGTGGTAAAAATGATATTTTGTTTGCTAAAGCACCATGCACAAGGGCTGTACCAAAAGTAATGGAACAATGGGCATAACTTATTTATGCCCATTGAGTAACTCAACTTGTATAGATCTTATGCTGCGTACACACGATCATTTTTCGGGTTGTAAAAAACAAAGTTTTTTAGGCTCTAGAAAAAACTACGTTTTTTTCAAATTGATCATTAAAACGGTCTTGCCTACACACGATTGTGAAAAAAAATGCTCTAGCAAAGCGCGGTGACGTACAACACGTACAACGGCACTATAAAGGGGAAGTTCCATTCGGATGACGCCACCCTTTTGGGCTGCTTTAGCTGATTTTGTGTGAGTAAAAGACGATTTGCGCTTTTCTGTCTGTTACAGCGTGATGAATGTGCTTACTCCATTATGAACGGTAGTTTTACCAGAACAAGCGCTCCCGTCTCATAACTTGCTTCTGAGCATGCGCGGACTTTTTCACGTCGTTAAAGCCCACACACGACCATTTTTGGCCCGTTTTTCAGAACCCGAAAAATGATCGTGTGTACGCGCCATTGTTCTTTCTTCTTCTCTTTCTTTTTGTTCTTCTCCTACTTTGTCTTCTTCTCCTCCTTCTTCTTCTACTTCTTCTCCTCCTTCTTCTTCTACTTCTTCTTCTCCTCCTTCTCCTTCTTCTTCTACTTCTTCTTCTACTCCTTTTCCTTCTTCTTCTCTTTCTCCTTTTTCACCTTCTCTCTCTTTCTCCTTCTTCTCCTCCTTCTCTTTGTCCTTCTCTTTCTTTTTCTCCTCCTCTTTCTTCTTCTTCTGCTTCTCCTCTTTTCTCCTTCTTCTCCTTCTCCTTTTTCCCTCTCAGGCAGAAGTAACATGCGATCATTGCGTTCTTGATGAAGGAGGGCTGCAGGCGGTCCCACATCCACAGAAGGCTACAGAATGTTTACGGAGATGACACCACTGATAAGAGTCACCAATGAGAAGACATTGCTCTTTTCATAAGTGTCCTCTCATTCTGTAGCCGTCTGTGGATGTTGGACAACCTGCACCTTTCCTTCATCAAGAACTCAATGGCGGCACATAATGGAATACATTATTTACCTGCAATGAAGAAGAGTTACTATAGTGCAGTGATGGCAAACCCGTGGCACGCTTTCCGCTGGCGGCATGCAGAGCCCTCTCTGTGGGCACCCTATGAAATGAGAGCCATGAAATGAGAAAAGCACACAGTGAAAAATCAAATCGTTCACACTGCACCGCAAACTACATCTCCCACAGTTCTGTAGGCTAGCGGTGACGTGTCAGAGGTGGCATGAAAAAAAATAAGCATCCGGGGTGACGTGCGCACGCTATTCCAATCATAGAGGCTGTCTCATCCGCACCGCACCCACCATCAAACAAATCAAAGTAATGGTCAGGTAGGTGAGTGTAATGGTCAGGTAGGTGAGTGTAATGGTCAGGTAGGTGAGTGTAATGGTCAGGTAGGTGAGTGTAATGGTCAGGTAGGTGAGTGTAATGGTCAGGTAGGTGAGTGCAATGGTCGGGTAGGTGAGAGCAATAGACAGGTAGGTGAGTGTAATGGTCATCTCTGTCCTGTAGCGGCTCCTCCTCGGACCCGCTGTTGAATCAACGACACTTCCATTGACTTTTTATTTTAATTTTTTTTATTCAATTTTTTAAAACACAGATATGATTTACATTTCATTTCCAATAAGCGTACAAAAGGATTCACATTCAAAATTAATTCAACATTTCATACACATAAATAACAACAATAACAACTACATAAATAACAACAATACACTTCCATTCACTTTAATGGGACGGCTGGTGATGCGGCAGTGACACAACAAGGTGAGGGACGTGCGGCAGCAGGTGAGTGGATCCCCGCTATCTGGCGCTGCCGTGATTAATCTGAAATGACAGGTGCTCTTTAAATGTAAGGACTCCTTCTTACTGGTAAAATCTTTAATATTTGCAAACAAAATTAAGGTTTCCTATTTAGAATAATAAGCTGTCAGGTTAGTAAAACAGCGATATCCGAACCGATTCAATCATACAGTTTGTAGTGTACATCGATTTAAAAACAATGGGATAAAGGATGATTCCTGAACTGTGTTTTATCTTATGGTTACTGTGAAATTGTGTGAATTCATGTGTGAATTCATCAATGCAGTGCGTGGTATCTCAGCTTGCAGAGCTTGGATTCATTGAATTAGTCTACCAAAAAAATTAATATTGCAGAATATACAGCCTCATGCTATATAACTAAGTTTCATTTAATGCTGAATAAACTAAACTATTAATGTATCCTAAATAGAAAATGATCTTTAGCATTTTATTTAAATTAAATTTGATAAAAATCCCCAAAAAATTGATTCAAATAAAAAAAAAATCTGATTTATATTTTTTTTTAAATCATTGATTTATATCCACCCTGCTTGATACTACTGTATGCCTTTGCCGTTCTTGATAGCCTCAATAAAAATGTTTACTAAATTGTATTATTGTCTTTTGTAAAACGAACAAAAACGATGGAAAGAGAAAAATCTAATATTGTGTAGGACACGAAAACGGAGGGTTAATATTCAAAGCAAAGATTTTATTAAAATAATATTTAAACTCCAAGCCAACGACGTGTTGTTTACCTACAATCTCTGTATATTTCCCATCTCTCCCTCTAAATTGTTTTTAAGTGGTTGCATTTCTTTGACATCAGCCTACCTGCGACCAGGGGCTCACTTGCTTTTAACGGTAATTTTATTTCAGAAAAACAAATTTCCGCTGCACCCCCCCTCCCCTACCACTTAATGACTTTAACGCCACTCATAATAGACGTGACATTAGGAAAGGTGAGCATGCTGTCTCCAAATGATTCTTTAATCACACCAGCAGCACTCTTATTGCCCCTTTTTATCTAATTTCCTAATTGTTGACATGGCCCACCGACCTCAGGGGTCACCCGACTCCGGTAATGGAAACAGCGAAAATGGCCCTATTAAATAAAAATAAAAAAATACTAATAATAAAAATTACATTTGAAAACCTCTGAAATCTGTTGCATTGGCCGTTGATCTGAGAAGGAAAGGGAAAAAAAAGCACAATAAAAGCTTTGCCCACGCAGAAAAACCTGCAGAATGAATAAAAAGAAAAAAAAAATCATTCATATGCAAAAAACAAAACATTAAAGGAGACTTCACATATGAGAGGGAGAAATGAAAGCATAAATTAGACAAGGTTAAGATCCTCGTCGGGTTTTACTAACAAAGCTCCGGGGGATTGTGAAATTCTGTGTTCTTCTAATCAAACAGGGGAAGCGACCACAGAAAGTTACGAGGAATTAGCATAAGGAATAGAAGCTTCATAGAGCTGGGGTCCCAAATATAGATCAAAAGAGCAGGTTCCTACCAGGGAGATAAGTGCGCCGGGTAATGCTTAACTGGAAGAACAGGAAGATCCAACGCGCAATATCGTCCCAACAGCAAATATGAGCCACACACTTTTTTTTTTTTTTTTACGAATGTGAGGCCTTTATGTGTTTTAATGAAGTGTGTCTGTTGTTTTTATGCGTCCGCCCCGTGTGTTCCCACTTGTGTGCAGCTGCTGGAGGAACCACAGAGACAAATACCAGTTTGGATCAACAGACAAAGCTCTATTCACACTAATGCGTTTTTGTGCCTCTGCGTTTTTTGGAAAGGGCCGGGACTATTTTTCTTGCAAAATGCAGCGATTTGCATGTAATATAATTCAAAGGACCCGCATGCAAAACGCAAGTACGGCGTTTTTACCGCAATTTTGCAGATTTGCGTTTCGTATATTTTTTTTCATTTATTTTTTTTACACTGTATATAGCTGGTTGCTAAGGAGGGGGCCGTGAAGCCGGCCGCTGCATCCTTAACAACCAATAAGTCGTCAGCTGGCTTCCCGCTCTACGTGAAAAAAAAATTATGGAAAAAAAACAGCATGCCCCCCAGGTCTATACCAGGCCCTTGGGTCTAGTATGGATTCGGAGGGGACCCCCCACACCAAAATTGTAAAAAAAATGGCACGGGGGTCCCCCCAAAATCCATACCAGACCCTTATCCGAGCATGCAGCCCGGAAGGTAAGAAAAGGGAGGGGACGAGCGAGCGGCCTGAACCATACCAGGCCAGATGCCCTCAACATGGGAGATAGGTGCTTTGGGGCAGGCGGGCTCTGTGCCCCCCATCCCAAAGCACCTTGCCCCCATGTTGATGGGGACAAGGGCCTCTTCCCAACAACCCTTGCCTGGTGGGTGTCGGGGTCTGCAGGCGGAGGGCTTATCGGAATCTTCTGTCTTCTTTGTCCGGTGTTCTTCCTCTGCCACCACTCCTCCGATGCTGCAACCCGCTGATCTGTTGGCGCCGATGTCCTGCATTTCTTAAATAATGATGGGGGTGTGGCAATTGGATTATGTAATTCGGAGGCCACACCCCCTTGTGACGTCACCGCCCAGTGCATGATGGGTCAGTGACGTCACAAGGGGCCGTAATCCAATTTCCACGCTCCGTCGTTATTTAGGAAATGCAGGACATCGGTGCCGACAGATCAGCGGGATGCAGCATCGGAGGAGGGTCGTTGCCGGGAGTGGCGGCAGAGGAAGAACACGGGACAAGGAAGATAGAAGAAAGAAGAAGAGTGGAAGAAGAAGCAGGGGGAGAAGGAGAAGACGGAGGATGAAGATGTGGGAGAAGATGGAGGAAGACCGTAGGAAGAAGTGGAGAAGAAGATATTTTTAATAAAAGACTTGTCAAAAACTGTCTACTGTATTTAACACTACACTACTTTTTTTTTTTAGTGAATGGGTAGTGGTACAATACCCCATACTCATTCACATAGGGGGGGCGGGATCTGGGGGCCCTATTGTTAAAGAGGGCTTCCAGATATTGATAAGCCCCCTGCCCACAGACCCCCGACAACCACCGGGCAAGGGTTGACGGGAAGAGGCCCTTGTCCCCATCAACATGGGGGCAAGGTGCTTTGGGGTGGGGGTGGCAGAGCCCCCCCCGCCCCAAAGCACCCATCCCCCCATGTTGAGGGCATGCAGCCTGGTATGGTTCAGGAGGGGGGAACACTCGCTTGTCCCCTCCCTTTCCTGACCTCCTGGGCTGCATGCTCGGATAAGGGTCTGGTATGGGTTTTGGGGGGACCCTCATGCCATTTTTTTTTTTAATTTTGGCATGGGAGTCCCCTCCGTATCTGTAATAGACCCAAGGGCCTGGTATAGACCTTGGGGGGCGACCTCTTTTTCTTCTCTTTTTTTAACCGGTAATTCTTTTTTTTTTTACATTCAGCGGGAAGCCCTCTAACAACTGATGACTGGTCGGTTGTTAAGGACGCAGCAGCCGGCTTCCCGGCCCCCTCATTAGCAATCAGCTATATACAGTGGAAAAAAAACGTAAAATCGATCTAAATACGCCCGACAAGCACAGCAAAAAGCACTGCAGAACGCTCAAAAGCAACATGCATAGGTGCGAATCAGGCCAAAGTTCTATTTACACACATTGATGACGTGACCATATCTCTGGTTATTGGTTTGCTCCTTGTCATAATTCTGCCAACCCTCTTTCACCAGCAAAGGACATTCCAGTTAAAGGTGAACTCCGGGCACAAAAAAAATGTTTTTTATTAAAAAAAAGTTTTGCACACATGTTTAAAAAATTATACAATATTAGCACATGCCTTAAATCCTTATCATTGACCTCTGATGGTGCGTATGGTCATACAAGATATTTATATAATACAGAATGTGCCTAGTTTAGTTGGAGCTGTGCGAATGAGTGTCACATTCGTTCAGGAAACTTTTTTATGCATAGAACCCCTTGTGCTCACCAAAAGCTAAACCTTTCATCCAATTTCTAAATTGCTAAATTTTTAAATTTTAAACGCCAATATAAAGGAATAGTAGTGGTAAAAAAAAAAGCTCTTCTGGATTTAATTAACCTTTTTTGGGGTTAATTCTCCTTTAAGGGGGTGTGGCAGGGGGCGTGTCCTATGTCTACATACGTTTGTTAGTAGATGTCCCTTGTTCCCATCTCAAAATGTTGGGAGGTGTGCTATTATACAAGCCTGAAGGGAATGCATAAACCGCTCTAAGATTCAAGAAAGAATCCACATGATGCTTGTATTTACAGAATATTTGTTTAGCCCTGATATAGGCTTTAGTGCTTTCTACGAGAGATTAGCAGTAATTCCCAGACAAACTAAAACAATTCTAATAAAATCAGCACAGAAGTCCACTTAATCAAGTCGGGGCCTTCTGCTAGGTCGAGCAGAATATGGTCCTCTTGATTGTTGGAGATCCTGAGGAGGTCCATGTCCTCCCTCCAATGAAAGCCACACAGTGACGAAATTGATTGGTTCGAATAAAAACAGGAAACTAGAGATCCTCCTTCTAATCAATTTTAGACTTTGCAGTGTTAGTCGGCTGTGGTGGCATTTTGCTGATCGCTTCTAATTATTCAAACAAATATCTCTGTACTAGAGAACTGACCATAGTATAGACTGATCAATTGATTGGTTTTAAACTTTTGTAGTCGTCTATTAATTCTTGATTGTATGTTTATTTGTTATTTTTAGCCCATGGCAAAGCTGGAAAGAATACTGTGTTGCGTTGTTCAGTATTTTAAGTACTCATACCTACCTAGATCACACACATATACAGTATACATAGGCGTGCCCACAGGGCGTATCGAGCAGTGGCGGCCAGGCCATTAGGGGCGCCGGAGCGCCACCCCCTCTATCCATGGCTGCCACCCACATGCTCTATCCACGGCCACTAATTTGACAGGACGCCGGGCCCGTGAATTACAGCGGCAGTTTTTTTTTTTAAGCACCTGATTAATAGGCTTCAAAATAAGGCGGGCTCGTGGCTCAGAGCATTGCGCCAGGAGTCCACCCAGGTGTTAATTTTCGATATTGAAACACTGATCCTCAATCCGGCCAATCAGAAGCAGGTCTGAGACACGTTTTCCGATTGTCCGAAAAGAGTCCCAATTGGCCGCCGGGGAAGAGGGAGGAAACGGAAGCCGACACGTTGCCTGTGGAGAGCAGGGGAAGGGAAACCACCGCCAAACAAGGAAACCCGCCGGAGAAGCCCGGGAGAAGCGCTGCCCACCATAGATGGGGTAAGTGCACCAGTAAGGCTGGACCAGGGAGGCTGGTTAATAAAATATGTACTAGCCCCTTCCCTGGTCCTGAGAGGAGATGAAGGAGACTTGGCAGCACTGCAGGAGCGAGACGGTTAGCAAGGGGAATTGGCACTGAATGGGGTGATTATAGTGTGCCAAGTGGTGGCCGGTGGTAATTTTTTTGGGGGGAGGTGTGTTACTGATTGCTGTCCCCACCCAAAAAAAATCAGCTGCCAAACTTGTGCTGTTCCCGTGCTTATCGGCAAAGGGCTTACACATGCACACCCCAAAACCAGAAGAAAGACCCACGACGATCCAATACAACTACTGTGGGTAGGTGGCAAGCGGTTAAAGTTAGACCTAAAGGTAAAACATTTTTTAAACGTTGTTATTCTGCATTGTCTTGGTGTAACCCCTTACTCTGACCCTGCTCGGGGCTGGGTGGCATCCTCTTTTTGCCCAGATTTCAGAGAGTGTCGAGTAGCCCACATCTCGCAAGATGACAATCCTGCTCTGTGCAGTGCCATCTTCCCAAGAGATTTGGGCTGCTCAGCATTCCCAGGGATCTTGTTGGCAGGAGGAGGCCATCACCCCCCCCCCCCACCTATAGAAGTCAGGAAGGTTAATAAATTATCTATATACCCCCCTCCCAATAGGTAATTTTAATGCAGCATTTTACAGAGGCGTGCACCTTGAACAAGCTGGCCTTGCCACTGAGGTGGAAGGTCCTCTTTAACCATCAGCGAGTGAGATTTAAATACATGGGAGATGTTTTCAGCGTATGTTTCAGAATGTGTGCAGAGGTATTCGCTGTTCATCATTAATAACTTGTCCTCTTTCTCTCGCATTAGACCAAAGCCAGCACATCAATCTGACCATTTCTAATGAGATATGGGATAATACTGCATGGCGTACATTCACTGTCAGCCACCAGCTGATGGCTTTAGAATAAGAAACGATCCTTCATTAATTAACCTTCACTTTCTATGTAGATTCTCTCATTGAGATGCAGGTAATTAAACCAAGGTCATCCCAAGGACTGACAAGAAAAAACAGCCGTGTCTTATGTGCTGAATAGAGGGAAGAATGCGGGCGAGATTGGAGGTGGAAGAAAAGCTTCATTCTCCCGTGTGATGTCATGTTCACCCAGCGTAGAATATAGAGCTTTGTCTTAAAGGTGATACGATGTGGCCGTCAGGACGGGGAGGTGACCTGACCTTAGAGGACTAAAGCCAATAAAACATAGCAATTGTCTGTGAAAATATGGTAAACTAGATGTAAACCCAGTCACCAAAATCTCATAGTGATGCTAACTCCTTGCTGCCTGTCCCGGCGTCCCTTCAAACAGTTCTGAACGCCCTGGGGGTGAATAAGATCAGCAAATCATGGGACCATTGTCACAGTGGTCCCATGATTGAAAGTCAGTCCCGGTAGCTATTTATCTTTAGCCCAGACCAAGAACCGTGTCTGGAGCATGCAGTGAGTGTGCTCTAAGCGCATAAACATCAGCTGCCTAGCGTTAACCTAGTATAAAATTCAGGTCTCTGCTTCAACTTGTCCGGTGGATTCCATCCAGGGTGCAGGCTGGGCAAAGAGTCCGTCTAAACTGCTTGTAATGTCTGAGAGCAAAAATGGTAATCCACAAGCCACACACCGAGCAATCCCTTACATCAGAGAGATGAGAACAGCCTCAATCTATCTCTGTCCCAGCCACACCCCCAACGCATTTTGCCCTGTCCACAGGGCTTAGTCACGGAGGTTCTCCAGTCGGCGGGGTGAAACACGTCAGTGTTCGTGCCTGGGATGTATATAGACTGAGGTTGCTATCATCTCTCTGATGTATGGGATTGCTTGGCGTGCGGCTGACTAGCGACCCATATATGCGATGTGTGAGTGTTAAAGTCCACCCTTTTGGCCCCGCACATAGGGCTAGATTCACATAGCCCGCCGTAACTTTGTGCGGTCATAGCGTATCTCCGATACGCTACGACGCCGTAACTTAGTGAGACAGGGGCTGGATTCACAAAGATCCTGCACCCTAAGTTACGGCGGCGTAGCGTAAATCTGCCAGCGTAAGTGTGCCAAATTCAAATTTTAAAGAGGTGGGCGTGTTTTATGTAAATAAAACATGACCCCACGTAAATGACGTCTCTAACGACAAGCCCAACCCTTGCAAAACAACCCCACACCGTAATCCCCCCTCCGCCAAATTCATTTGGAGCAGTGCACAAAGCAAGGTCCATAAAGACATGGATGAGCGAGTTTGGGGTGGAGGAACTTGAATGGCCTGCACAAAGTCCTGACCTCAACCGGATAGAACACCTTTGAGATGAATTAGAGCGCAGACTGCGAGCCAAGCCTTCTCGTCCAACCTCAGTGCCTGACCTCACAAATGCACTTCTGGAAGAATGGTCAAACATTCCCATAGACACCCTCCTAAACCTTGTGGAGAGCCTTCCTAGAAGAGTTGGAAAGGGTGGGCCAACTCAATATTGAACCCTATGGACTAAGACTGGGATACCATTAAAGTTCATGTGCGTGTTACATAATGACATAATTTTCATGTTTTCAATTTGGGAAACTCTTGCTAAAACCAATTTGTTGATGGCCAGTGGTCAGAATGCCAACCTTACAGATAAATAAAAAAATCAATGGACTCGTGTTGCTGGCTCTGACAAGTGATGTTATCTTTGGAACTATGCAGGAATAATCAGATAGGAGGCCAACCAACCACATCTCAAGGAACCCCTAACAACCTTTGGGGGAACCCTGGTTGAGAATGGCTGCCTTAGGTAGTAGTCCACCAACAACCCAATGCCCTTGTGAAAAGTATGAGCAGTAAACGCTATGGGGCCGATTAGGCGTACCATCCATGCCAACTAAAGCAAAATTTGATCCCCCAGGGGTCTATATGCGTGGAGTTTGTATGTTCATTCTGCCGTGCCTGTTCCTTCATCAAACCAAAACTTGGCCCACAGATCTGGAGCTTTTACCCATAGCTACCAGTTAACTCTCTCACTATAGTCAAACGATGAAGCTTGATAGTTTGCCATGGGTAACCGCTTTATCCTTGCTACTGGACCAAGTGTCTCTCTGCTGGTCTCTTAGGTCAGCCTTTCGCAACCTTTTGACCCCTGAAGAACCCTTGACATAATTTTCAGGTCTTTGGGGAACCCTTGCTAAAACCAATTCATTGGTGGCTTACGATGGTGGTCAGAATGCAAGCCTTACCAATAACTCCACTCCTCAAAATCATCAACAACCAGGACTTTCTCTATTACTCCTATGCTGATAACACCCAACTTTACCTACGCATCACCAACAAAAAAAAACAATACCACGCACTGGAAAACTGCCTCTCATTGAGTGATTGATGATTGGATGAAGGAGAGCTCCCTCAAACTTAATGGATCCAAAACAGTACTCCTCTTCCTCCATGCAAACCGAAGCAAAAACCCTAGCACAGCGTTCACACCACCCACCATCCTTGGACAAACCATCACCCCCAGCCATCTTTGACTCAGAAATGATAATGGATGCACAAATAGGATCGGTAGTCAGCGGATCTCACCATCTTCTCTGCCTGTTGCGTAGACTCATCTCCTTCATCCCGGAAGAAGACACATCAGCAGTAGTTGGAACAATCATCAATTCCCGACTCGACTACACAAACTCCCTCTACCTAGGACTTCCCAAATACCAAATTTCATGTCTACAAGTTGTCCTGAACACAGCAGCCAGACTGGTAACTGGAAAAAAAAACCCTGGCAATCAATCACCCCATCCCTGAAGACCCTCCATTGGTTAGCTGTGAAGGATCGGGTTACATTTAAGACCCTTTGCCTCACACACAAATATACACAAGGAAAAGCCCCGCAATACCTCTGCGGAAAAAATATAGCACTACACTCCAAGTTGCCCCCTCCGGTCAACTAACCAGAACCTCCTCCACATTCCCAAGACCCGCTACAAATCAAAAGGCGAACAAAGATTTGCAGTCCAAGGACCCCGGCTATGGAACGCTCTACCCACGCACATCCACTTGGAAGAAAACTATCTGGCCTTCACGAAGAAGCTTAAGACCCATCTCTTCTGAAGACACAGGCGGGCACTGGCTGCAAAAGTGCCTTGATGCGATTTAGTTCGCGTTTGTAGCGCTATGCAAGTTACTCATTCAATCATTCATTCAACTATTAAGATCAATGTAGTAATGCCGCTGGCTCTGACAAGTGATGTTATCTTTGGAATTATACATGCATCATCAGATGGGAGGTCAACCAGCCACAGCTCAAGAAACCCCTAACAACTTCCGGAGGAACCGTGGTTGGAAATAACTGCCATAGGTAGTAGTCCACCCACAACCCAACACCCCTGTGACAAGAAGGAACAATAAAAGCCATGGGGCCGATTGGGCATAACACCCATACCAACTAAGTCAACATTCGGCAAGATTTAGGGCTGAGGGTTTAGATGCATTATTCTATAAATGCGTGAATTTCCAGTGCTCATTCCCAGATCCTGCAGACACTCTACACAAACAAAGGAAGGTTTTTATTTCTTGCCTTGTGTTTGTCTGTTTACTGTTTTTCGTTGAAAATCCTCACAGCTCGGATGAGCCTGAACACAGCTCTAAATATTTCAGGCTTCTGCCAAAAGTGTTCGGGCTTAATTAGATTATGATATTTCAAAGCTCGCCCAGTTGTTGTAATTTGTTTATGATACAGAGCTGCTCTTTGATCATGCAAGCTCATTTTTATGGAAACCATGTTAGTGAGCTCAGGATAAGAAATTAAGTGCATTGAGTTTGCGGGAGGAAAATACAGGAAATTAAGCACTGCTTAAAACGAGCTTATAAATAATAAATTGGGCCATGTCTAGCTCAGGAAGATTTAAGAAAATATTTTGTCTTTTACATCAGCTCCAGTTCATAAGTATGCAGATTAGCCTATATTATTTCCTGTGATGTCTTATTGCCATCTTTTCCCTCTATTTACACTTTACGTTAAATCGATAGGATGCCACCATGGAATAGAAGGCCTCGTTGAGTGCCATTTGTCTTTAAATATGCCCAAAAGGCGTTCAGCGTTTCGCACAGATGGCTCCCTGCACTGTGTGAGGGTTTCTTCATAGGTTGCTCTTGTAATACTCACATTTTAGGATAAATGAGCTTTGCAAGGCTCAGCTCTTGATCATTTAAGATAATTTTTAGGAAGTGGCATTCTGGTTCCTGCAGGATCTGCTGGTGGAACGGAATAGCTGCTGTTTATGATGGATCTTAACGCCCGTTTTTTTTCTTCCCAAGTTCTGCCCACCTATAATGAGGGCTCACTTGGATTTTTTTTGTATTTTAATATATTTGACATGATTAATAATGTATCATGAGAAACTATCTTTCCTGTTTAACACTATGGTGAGGGGGCCCTCCTCACCTCAGGGTAGACAACTGAGATAGCTAAGTGTATCAACACCAGCTAATAGAATAAAATACAACACAAAACGCACAATTAAATTAAAGAATTTCACAAATTAATTAGCTCAATAGCTTTAACCACTTAAGCCTCTTTTTGAGATTTGTTGTTTACAAGTTAAAATATATTTTTTTTAATTTACCTTTTTAATTACTTAGAACCCCCAAACATTATATATTTTTCTTCTAACACTCTAGAGAATAAAATGGCGGTCTTTGCAATACTTTGTCACACTGTATTTGCTCAGAGGTCTTACAAGCGCACCTTTTGAGGAAAAAATGCACTTTTTTGACTTAAAAAATAAGACAACAGTAAAGTTAAAAAAAAGAAAATAATGTGAAAAATAAGGTTATGCTGAGTAAATTGATACCCAGCATGTCACGCTTCAAAATTGCACCTGCTCGTGGAATGGCGACAATTTTTTACCTGAAAAATCTCCATAGGCGACGTTTCAAAATGTCTACAGGTTACATGTTTAGGGTTACAGAGGAGGTCTAGTGCTAGAATTATTGCTCTTGCTCTAATGATCGCTTCTGCACATGAGACGGGGCACTTTAAAAAACAAAAATCTTTTTTATTTTATTTTATTTATTATCCGACGATGTCCACGAGAGCCTCAGCTCTCTGGGGGCTCTCCCTCAACATTACCTGAGACAGCAGCAGGAGCCATTGGCTGTCAATCACAGCCAGTGAGCCAATAAGGAGAGAGAGTCTCTGTGTGTGAATGGACACACAGAGCAGCGGCGCATGAGTGAGCCTGCTTGGGTGCCTTCATAGAAAGCTGCTTGCTGTGGGGGGCACTGGGCAGAAAGAAGGGGCCAGGAACGCCGGTGGGGGCCCTGAAAACAGGAGGATCAGGTCTGCTCTGTGCAATACCACTACACAGAGCAGATACAGTAAGTATAACATAAAAACCTCACCAACCCTCCAGGCCGAACAATTGTGGCAGCTATAATAAAGTATTACTAGTGGTTTTCACAACATGTGGATCAGTTCCTCCAACCGCTTGCCCAGTCCCTACAACCATATGTTAGAGATGGCACACATCTGCTCAAACTTCTCTCACCATACACCTAGGAGCCATCTTATCTTTGGGTCTCTCTTGACGTACAGTCTCTCTATACTTCTATACCTCACAAAGTTGGATTATGTGTAGTACAATTCTTTTTATGCGAGGACCCCATGCTGAATCCCAGACAGACCTTCATCTTAGAGGCCACATTTTTTTTGCCTCAACCACAATTATTTCAAATTTAATGGTGAGTTTTTTTTTACAGGTGACTGGCACGGCCACAGGAGCCAATTTTGCCTCCTTGTATGCCATTCTCACCATGGGTTTCTGGGAATCCTCCTACATTTGATGTTATAACCCTTTTTCATCCAATATCATGTTTTATGGCAGGTATATTGACGATGTCATCATTATCTGGGATGACAGTGAACCATTGATACATTCATTTGTAACCCATTGCAACTATGGTATGGGCCTGTCGTTCACCACCGACATGAACAAGGATAATCTAGCCTTCTTAGATCTGGAAATGTATCATGTTGGCAATCAAATCCACACCAGAAACTACACTAAGCCCACAGCGGGAAATTTCTTCCATCATCATAAAAGATGTCATTGCCCCTGATGGCTCAATAATATTCTCCAAAGCCAATTCTGTAGCCTGAAAAATAACTGCACTAGAGAATAGGATTACGAGATTCAGAGTAAACAAAGGGCCCGTTTATTATTCTTCCAGACCCTAAGCGCCTCAAAGATGCTTTTTTTTTTATAGCTCCTGTAAAGCCCCTCCAATATGAAAAAGAAAATTTCCTTGACAAAGGCTTCCCCACTTACATTGTGGAAACAGCTTGTTACCTTCATAAGGATTAAGGACACAGCCCCCATGTCATGCTGCTCAACCCAGGTTGATATCAATGGGATCAGTGGGGGGGCTCTCTGGGGACACTGATGTAATTGGGCGGCTCTCTGGAGACCCTAATGTAATAGGGGTCTCTCTGGGGACCCTGATGGAATGGGGGCTCTCTGGGGACCCTAATGTAATAGGGAACTCTCTGGGGACCCACTCTGATGTAAGGGGGAGGCTCTCTGGGGACCCTAATGTAAGGAGGGGGTTCTTTGGGGACTTTGATGTAAGGGGGGGCTCTCTGGGGACCCTAAAGTAAGGGGGAGGCTCTTTGGGGATCCTGATATAATGATAATATATATAATATATAATGTACACACGCACGTATATTATATACATGTGTATGCCCGCCCAAGCGTATGACTTTCTTTACTTCGCCACTATGGCCCCTAGCCCCAGATCTTTTGTAGACCTAGCAACGCCCCTGGTTGTTAGCCCTGAAGTTCATCTTTATACCCCTGGTAAGGATGGATAGAATTGCGTTGAGGCCTTTGCAGTTCATATCGGAGGTCAGGATGTCTGCCATGTCTCAGTAAGCTCTGACTGCACAGTAAATTGGGCAATGAGAGTGCAGGTGTCAGCAGTGCTTGATCCCTGAGACAGGACAATAATCTGTTCATGTTACATGGTGATTGATTCCTGTACATCAACACACACACTTCTCTGCTGCAGAAGAACATGCCCTCTGTTTATGGCAGGCCATCTGATAGAGGCCAGCCGGGGCAGGCATGGCTGTCTACCTGGGAATCGGGCAGTTACTGTGGCATGGGGTGAACTTTATCATGTGCAGCAGAAGCTTGAGCCCCATAAATCATCGGCAGCAGAATTGAGTGCACCATAAATAGCTCAGCGCGTATCTCTCGCAAGAATGCTGGAATAATTCATAGATATAGGCAAGGTAACTTTGCAGGAGAGAATTACAGCCTCCATAAAGCAGAGATGTGCCGCTCTATTACAGCTCCTGTCTGTGCCAGCCACCCTTGCACCTTGTGAAAAAAAAATTAACTTTCCAATAATGTTTGCTTCTTCACAAGCAAAAATATAGATATATATCACCGCCAGAGCCCAGGGCACCCGAATTGATCTCAAACACAGATAACCATTTTATTGGCGCTCTGCTCCATTTTTCTCCCTGTGTCAGCTCTTAATTCTGTTTGTCAGCCATGAAGACACCTAGAAGAAGACAATAGAGCAAGCAGGATATGCTTAAAAGGACTTAAGATGGGGAAGCACCACAAATCTCAGCTATCCAGATATCCACAGATTCAAGAGAGTACAGGACGTTGAGCAGTGGCTGCTGGTGTTTTTTTTTTTTTTTGGGGGGGGGGCTTTAAACAACCCCCCCCTGTCTGCCTCTTGGTCCTGCACTTACCCCATCTAGGCGGGTGGTGAGCAGCGGCTCCATGTCCTCTCCTTCATCATGGCGGCTTGCAGCGTGCGACTCCTCCCCTCCTCTTAGGTGTCCAATAGGATCGTTGCCTGTTCTTTTAGCCAATCACATGACAGGTCTCGAAACCCACTTCCTGATTGGTCGGGAGGAGGATCAGTGTTACAACAGAGAATATTCATTGGCTGTTGTAAAACACATGGGTGGGCTCAGAACGCATTCTCTGTGCCCCCGAGCCCACCTCATTTTGAAGCCTATTAGAGCCTCTGGGCTCTCAGGACCCTTATTTAAGCAGGGGATATAAGAGGGATATGTAAAGAGGGCCCCACTGATGTTGGCTGATTTTGTTTAGTTTCAAAGTATTTATTGCTTAAATACCTTATGGTGAATTGTTAACAGCACCTTGAAAAAGTATTCATTCCCCTTGAAATTTTACACATTTTGTCATGGTACAACCAAAAACGTAAATGTATTTTATGTGCTAGACCAGGGGTCTCCAGACTTTATAAACAGAGGGCCAGTTTATTATTCTTCAGACTTTAGGGGGGCCGGACTGTGGCCAGTGGTAGTGGAATTTTCCAGGTATCATTGGGCATAAACATCACCATATTTGGTATTAGGGGAAGGAATAATGCCCCATTGTTGGTATCATTGGGAGGAATAATGCCCTATTATTGGTGTCAGGGGGAGAAATTATGCCCTGCTGTTGGGTGTCAGTTGGACGAAAAGTGTCTCATTACAGTAAGAGGAATAGTGCCCCAAGGGCCGGATACAGGCAGGCAAAGGGCCACATCTGGCCCCAGGGCCACAGTTTGGAAACCACTGTGATAGACTAACACAAAGTGGCACATAATTGTAAGGTGAAAGGGAAATGATAAATCGTTTTAATTTTTTTTTTACAAATAAATATGTGAAAAGTGTGGGGGAGGGGCATTTGTATGGCGCCCCCTTTACTCTGATACCCCTAAGTAAAATCTAGTGGAACCAATTGCCTTCAGAAGACATCTAACTAGTAAATAAAGTCCACCTGTGTGTAATTTAATCTCAGTATAAATACAGATGTTCTGTGAAGTCCTCAGAGGTTGTCAGAGAACCTTAGTGAACAAACAGCATCATGAAGGACAAGGAACACACCAGACAGGTCAGGGATAAAGTTGTGGAGAAGTATAAAGCAGGGTTCGGTTATAACAAAATCTCCCAAGCTTTGAACATCTCACGGAGCTTCTGTTCAATCCATCATCCGAAAAATGCAAAGAGTATGGCACAACTGCAAACCTACCAAGACATGGCCGTCCACCTAAACTGACCTGGCCGGGCAAGGAGAACATTCATCAGAGAAGCAGCCAAGAGGCCCATGGTAACACTGGAGGAGCTGCAGAGATCCACAGCTCAGGGGGGAGAATGTCAGGTCACCTGTGGCCAGGTGACAAGTGCACCCCGTAGGGGTCAGGGATGCACCACAGGGAAGTGAACCCTATAGCCTACTACTGCTGGCAGGGAGGAAGCGTAACCCAAGATCACCCAGGGCGCGGAGTCTAAGACCCAGTTTTGTATTCACCAGAGCCTTTGATGGTAAGGATGGTCTTGGCCGCAACTGGGTCCAGGTCGCGTTCCCGGGATTCCTTAAGTCACACTCCGCAGGGAGAAGGGGGAAGCAGCCAGCAGGACAAACAGTGGTGATGGACAGGCCGAGGTCAGGGCAACAGGCAGACAAGGATAACCGTGGGACATGCAAATAGGGGCACAGGCAGACAAGGAAGTCGAGGACAAGCCAAAACGGTACACGGAAAGATGATCGTAGCACTCTGCAAACAGGAACTAGCAAACTACACTGCAGACAGGAACTAAGCATAGGAACACTGTTGAACAGCACTGCAGACCTGTAGAGCAACGGTTAATATAGGCTTCCTGGGATGGACTAGGGTGGAGCCATACAGGAAGAGGAAGTGATAAAAAGGGGAACCAGAGCAGGGTCAGCCTCTAATGGACACATGGAGATCAGGTAAGCAGACAGACTTGTTGCATATTCATGACAGAGAATCTGTCCACAGGACAACTATTAGTGGTCTCTCCACAAATCTGCCCTTTATGGAAGAGTGGCAAGAAGAAAGACATTGGTGAAAGAAAGACATAAAGGCCCAGATTCACGTAGATCGGCGTATCTTTATGCCGGCGTAGCACATCACATATACGCTACGCCAACGTAACTGTGAGAGGCAAGTGCAGTATTCACAAAGCATTTGCTCCCAAACTTGCGCCGGCGTAGCCTAAATTGGCCAGCGTAAGCCCGCCTAATTCAAAGTAGGAAGGTAGTGGGCGTGTTACATTTAAATTAACCGTGACCCCATGTAAATGAAGGGCCGAACGAACGGCGCATGCGCACGCATGCTCAGAATCACGTTGCATATATTCCCTAAGATACGACGGCTCAATGCCCTCGACGTGAATGTAACCTACGCCCAGCCCCATTCACGTACGACTTACGCAAACTACGTAAAATCCGACGGCTGTTCCGACGTCCATACCGGCTGTTCGTGAATTGGCGTATCTAGGTCATTTACATATTCAACGCGTAAATCAATGGAAGCGCCCCTTGCGGCCAGCGTAAATATGTGCCCAAGATACGACGGCGTAGGAGACTTACGTCGGCTGTATCAAGCCAAAATTCAGGCGTATCTTGTTTCCTGAATAAGGCGCATAGATACGACGGCACATCCGTGGACTTACGCGGCGTATCAGAAGATACGTCGGTGTAAGTCCTTTCTGAATCCGGGCCAAGAAGTCCTGTTTGGAGTTTGTTAGAAGCCATGTGGGGGAGGGGACACAGCAAACATGTGGAAAAAGGTGCTCTGGTCACATGACACCAACATTTTAATTTTTGGCCTAAAAGCAAAACGCTATGTGTGGTGGAAAACTAACACTGCACATCACCCTGAACACACCATCCCCACCGTGAAACATGGTGGTGGCAGCATCATGGTGTAGGGATGATTTTCTTCAGCAGGGACAGGGAAGCTGGTTAGAGTTGATGGGAAGATGGATGGAGACAAATACAGGGCAATCTTAGAAGAAAACCTCTCATGCCGCTTACACACGGTCAGAATTTGCATCAAGAAAAGTTCGATGTGAGCTTTTGGTTGGAAATTCCGACCGTGTGTAGGCTTCATCTGACTTTTTCTGTCGGAATTTCTGATAGCAAAAATTTGCGAGCTGGTTTTCAAATTCGGAAAAAAATCCACGGTTTTCTTGTCGGAATTTTCGATCGTGTGTAAGTGGCATTAGAGTCTGCAAAAGACTTGAGACTGGGGGGAGGGTCACCTTCCAGCAGGACAACGACCCTAAACATACAGCCAGAGCTACAATGGAAGGGTTTACATCAAAGCATATTCATGTGTTAGGCCCCATACACACGAGAGGATTTATCCGCGGATACGGTACAGCGGACCGTATCCGCGGATAAATCCTCTCGAGGATTTCCGCAGATTTTTATGCGATGGCGTGTACACACCATCGCATTGAAATCCGCGCGGAAATCCTCTGGCGATGACGTGTCGCGCCGTCGCCGCGATTATGACGCGGCGACGGGCGCGACGCTGTCATATAAGGAATTCCACGCATGCGTCAAATCATTATGACGCGTGCGGGGAATCCCTTTGGACGGATGGATCCGGTGAGTCTGTACAGACGAGCGGATCCATCCGTGGGATCCGATTCCAGCAGATAGATATGCTGTGCATGTCGACAAATATTTATCTGCTGGAATTCAGAAATATCCGCGGATAAATATCCGCCGGAGTGTACACACCATAGAATCTATCCGCAGAAACCCATTCGATGGGATTTATCTGCGGATAGATTCTATCGTGTGTATGGGGCCTTAGAATGGCCCAGTCACAGTCCAGACCTAAATCACATTGAGAATCTGTGGCAAGACTTGAAAATTGATGTTCACAGACGCTCTCCATCCAATCTGACAGAGCTTGAGATAGTTTGCAAAGAAGAATGGGCAGAAATGTGACTTGACTCTCTAGATGTGCAAATCTGGTAGAGACATGCCCAAAAAGACGTGTAGCTGTAATTGCAGAGAAAGGCGGTTCTAAAAAGTATTGACTCCGGGGGGGCGCCATACACATGTTCCCCCCACACTTTTCACATATTTATTTGTAAAAAAAAATTGAAAACCATTTATCATTTTCCTTCCACTTCACAATTATGTGCCACTTTGTGTTGGTCCATCACATCAAATCCCAATAAAATACATACCGTATTTATCGGCGTATACCGCACACTTTTTTGCCCTTAAAATCAGGGCAAAATCATGGGTGCGCGATATACGCCGATACTCTCTTCCCCCGCTGTGTTTGAACGCGGCTGCCGACATATACCGAGCGCAGTACACTCGGGTACACTCGCCCATGCTTGGCTCCCCTCGCGGTTATGCGAGAGGAGCCGAGCGTGCCCGAGTGTACTGCGCTCGGTATATGTCGTCGGCGGCGGCGTTCAAACACAGCGCGGGAAGCAAGGATCAGTTTAGAGACCAGCGCGGGAGAAGTGGGAAGGACACCACGAAGGCCGCAGACGGACGCCGGACCGTACAAGGCTGCCGATGGACGCCGGGCAAGACACCAAAACGGTAAGTAATAAAAAAAAAAAAAAGAAAAATTTCAAGTCCACATTAGGGGTGCGCGCTACACGCCGGAGCACGCAATGGGTCGATAAATACGGTACATTGACATTCATTTCTTAGAAAAGTCCAATCACTGTGATATCTCCTCTGCAGCTTTTCTGTCTTCCCACCCCCTTGCTGCCATGGGGGTCTCACTCTTTCTGCTGCATTTTTCAGAAAGTGCAATTTATAAAAGAGAAATTCCACATTAAGGGGCAGATCCACAAAGAGAGTACTCCGGCGTATCTACTGATACGCCGGCGTACTTTCAAATTTCCCGCGTCGTATCTTTGGTTTGAATCATCAAACCAAGATACGACGGCATCTGGCTTTGATCCGACAGGCGTACGGCTTCGTACGCCTTCGGATCTTAGATGCAATACTTCGGTGTCCGCTGGGTGGAGTTCTCGTCGTTTTCCGCGTCGAGTATGCGAATTGGCTATTTCCGACGATCCACTAACGTACGCGCGGCCGTCGCATTCTCTTACGTCGTCTCTAGTCGTCTCTTTCCGGCGTATAGTTAAAGCTGCTGTTTTGCGGCGTATAGTTAAACCTGCCATGTTAAGTATGGCCGTCGTTCCCGCGTTTAATTTGAATTTTTTTTTTCTCGTTTGCGTAAGTCGTCCGTGAATCGGGATGGACGTAATTTACGTCCACGTCAAAAAAAATGACGTCGAACGGCCCGTCGA
Organism: Rana temporaria; assembly: GCF_905171775.1. Taxonomy (NCBI): domain Eukaryota; kingdom Metazoa; phylum Chordata; class Amphibia; order Anura; family Ranidae; genus Rana; species Rana temporaria. The sequence continues at coordinate 9,219,490 of NC_053500.1, read as the reverse complement.
TCTAAATCTACATAGTTTCCGTCGGGTTACGTAGCGTAAAACTAGGGCTGAGTCCTATTTGACTAAGCCATGGTAAGTATGGCCGTCGTTCCCGCGTCGAAATTTAAACCTCAACGTCGTTTGCGTAAGACGTCCGTGAATGGCGCTGGACGCCATTTACGTTAACGTCTAAGCAAATGACGTCGGTGCGACGTCAGTTAGCGCAATGCACGTCGGGTAATTTACTCGACGGAGCATGCGCAGTATGTCCGGCGCGGGAGCGCGCCTAATTTAAATGGGACTCGCCCCATTAGATTGGGCACACCTTGCGCCGGACGGATTTAAGTTACACCGCTGCAAATTTCCAGGTAAGTGCTTTGTGGATCGGGCACTAACTTGGGAAATTTGCGGCGGTGTAACTTAAATCGGGAAAGTTAAGTTGCGCTGCCTGGCTGTGGATCTGGCCCTTAGGTCCTCTACGGTCTATTATTCACCCAAAACCAAAATCTTGGTTCTTTCATATAATTATTCCAACGTATGTAGAAGGAAAAAATGGATCCCAAATTTTCACACACTGCGGAGTGCGTTATTATATTCGCTTTGTAACAGCAGCGCACAAGATTTTTTTTTTATCTTATTTATTTATTTTTTATTTTTTTTACGAGCGAAGGTAAAACAAGTCACCGGCTAAAACACAAGCTCACACCCCTCTCCCACCTCTGCAGATTTCTCTCGTCTCCTTGCCGTAGTGCCAGTAAATAAAGCCGCTGCCTGATAACGTGGAACGACCAGAGTGCTTAAGTCTGCCCTGAGAGATCGTTTACATCAGGCCAGCGATCAAAGAGCCGCGCACATAGAATTTGTCATGGGGGATTTCCTTACAAAAGAATTACAGCAGAGAAATGGCCCAATCGATAGCATAGATTTTCACTGCAGGGGCTCAGAGTCCAATTGCCGCTGGACTGGCGCACTCACAGATAAGAGGGCACGGCGGCCACTCTGGCAGGCAGCTGATTCAGCACCCGCCGCTGTCAGGTATTTATAGAGAAAATGTTACAGAATTATCACCTTGCAGAGCCCCGGCTCTCTTGTTAGCTCGAAGATTGCCTTCTTTTATGGGGCTGCTAAATGCAGGTAAATGGAGAAAAAAAAATGATACTTTTCAGCCTGTCAAAATACCACAAAATACAGGGCTTAAATCTGTTTCCCTTGACCATTAAGAGGGTAACAACAATGTATAAATCACAGCACAGACACCGCACGGCGGCGGGCAGTAAATGAGCGGCGTTCAACTTTCAAAAATAAATCACTAACAGATCTCCATATGAGAAGTTAAGGTTGACCCGGCATGGAACAATGTGAAAAAAATTGTCTATTAATCTTTTTATCTATCTCTTGTGATACAAGTCTCCTCTCTCTTTTATACTATTTTTGTTCCTCCCTTTCTACTGCTCTTCATTTCTTCTCTCATACCCCCCCCCCTCTCTCTTTCCTCTCCCTTCCCCCTTCCTCTCCCCTCTCTCCCTTTGTCTCCCCTCTCTATTTCTTCCCCCCCCTTTACTCTGCCCGTTCCACTCCCCTCCTCTTCTTCTCTGATCTCCTCCTTCCTCCTTTTTCTCTGTCTTTTCCTTTCCTCCCTCCCATTCTACATTCCCCCTCCTTACCCCGCTCCTTGCTTTCTCCTTCCTCTCCTCTACTATCCCTTTTATTTCCCTCCCCTTGTCTCCCCTTTCTCTCCTCCTCCTTTTTTCCCTCTCCTCTACTCTTCTCCCCTTTGTTCCCCTTCCCTCAACTCTCCTTCACTTCCCTCTCCTCTGTTTCCCTTCTCTTTACTTATTTTCTCTCCTTTTCTCTCCTCTTCTCCTATCTCCTTTTTTTCCCTCTCCTTTTTTTCCCCTCCTCTTTTCTTTTTTTCTCTCCTCTCCTCCCTTCTGCTCCTCTTCCCTCAACTCTCCTTTACTCCCCTCTCCTCTTTTCCCCTCCTCTTCTCTTATTTTCTCTCCTCTCCTCCTATCCTCGCTTTTTTTTCCTCTTCTCCACTCCCCTACCCTCTCCTTTGTTCCCCTTCTCTTTTCTTCTTTTATCTCCTCTCCTCCCTTCTGCTCCTTTTCCCTCAACTCTCCTTTACTCCCGTCTCCTCTGTTCCCCTCCTATTCTCTTATTTTCTCTCCTCTCCTCCTATCGCTGCTTTTTTTTCTCTCCTCTTCTCCGTTCCCCTACCCTCTCCTTTGTTCCCCTTCTCTTTTCTTCCTTTCTCTCCTCTCCTCCCTTCTGCTCCTCTTCCCTCAACTCCCTTTCACTCCCCTCTCCTCTGTTCCACTCCTCTTCTCTTATTTTCTCTCCTCTCCTCCTATCGCTGCTTTTTTTCTCTCCTCTTCTCCGCTCCCCTACCCTCTCCTTTGTTCCCCTCCTCTTCTTTTCTTTTCTCTCTTCTCCTCGCTTCTGCTTCCCTTCCCTCAACTCTCCTTCACTTCCCTCTCCTCTGTTCCCCTCCTCTTTTCTGCTTTTCTCTCCTCTCCTCCCTTCTACTCTCCTTCACTCCCCTCTCCTCTGTTCTCCTCCTCTTCTCTTATTTTCTCTCCTCTCCTCCTATCCCCACTTTTTTTTCCCTCTCCTCTCCTCCACTTCCCTTCCCTCTCCTCTGTTCCCCTCCTTGTTTCTTCTTTTCTCTCCTCTCCTCCCTTCTGCTCCCTTCCCTCAACTCTCCTTCACTCCCCTCTCCTCTATTCCCTTCTTTTCTCTCCTCTCCTCCTATCTCCTCGTTTTTTCCTCTCCTCTCCTCTGCTCCCCTTCCCTCTCCTCTGTTCCCCTCCTCGTTTCTTCTTTTGTCTCCTCTGCTCCCCTTCCCTCAACTCTCCTTCACTCCCCTCTCCTCTGTTCCCTTCCTCTTCTCTTCTTTTCAAAGACATCAAGTTCAGAATGGCCAGCTCTGCCCACATTTCCCCTGTTGGACTACAAAGCTCCTCCCCTTGAGATAATGGGGGAGAGGGAGGTGTACTGTAGTCCAATCATCCTAGTGATCACATAACCTGATTCTTTTTATTGTTTTTTTTTTCATTAGCAGATGATAGTAAGGACACTTAGATGGAATGACACCATAATAATAGATGCTAATTGTGCAGTGAGACATCTGTATTATACTTTCCTATTTATTTTAATTGATTTTAATTGATTTTTGATTTTTATTATTTAAATGTAATTTAATTTTTAATTGTAATAATAAGCTCACTACACTCACTACTTTACATTGTAGCAAATTGTAATTTCATCGGTGTTGTCACATGAAAAGATAGAATAACATATTTACAAAAATGTGAGGGGTGTACTCACTTTTGTGAGATATTGTATGTATGTATGTGTATATATATATATATATATATGTGTGTGTGTGTGTGTGTGTGTGTGTGTGTGTATATATATATATATATATATATATATATATATATATATATATATATATATATATATATATATATATATATAAGAATTATCAATAAAACGTGAACTAGTGTTCAAGGGATAAAAACAGCGCTATGAGTGGATAAAAACCGGCTATATAGGGGTTATTTAGCTACCTGGCGCCGGAAGTGCAACAATAGGCCTTTTTCACTGCACCTTCTTCCATATATATATATATATATATATATATATATATATATATATATATATATATATATATATATATATATATATATATATATATATATATATATATATGAAGGCGGGACAGGCACTATCTCCGAGACCCTTGTGTCTTTTCACTCGGGAGTGTGCAGGGTAACCCCCAGGGAGAGCGGTTCTCTTAGGTGGTTTCCAGATGCGGGGAGGAGCCTCAAGAGCCGCCGAGGGACCCCAAGAGAGGATGATCGGGGCCACTCTGTGCAAAACTAGCTGCACAGTGGAGGTAAGTATGACATGTCTGTTTTTAAAAAAAACAGGACTGCGGTACTAGAAGAAAGCAAAGAGGAAGCAGTCCGTCTTGGGGATGTTCCTGCAGTCCTCCTGAGAGCTAGGAACACCGGTAACTGCTGGGGAGAAGGTAGGGGGGCAGGAAATTTGTCCAGATAATATGCATGTCATTCAAGACAGTTGGCAACAATGGGTGATTAGTTGTGCCAAGGAAAACTTTCGGAAACCCTCGGAAAGGATCAGAAACACCCGGAAACTGAGTTCCAAGTGTTTCAGAGTATTTCCGAACGGCTCTGAACCGTTCCGAGTGTCACCAGTGCCCCCCGCACCTCTGGCCAAATGCGGTTCTGCACACCCCACTAGCTTGAATTCTGCTAATTTTGTGAGAAAACACTCGCAAACTAAGTCAGAATTAAAAAAAAAAGTTGTTTGTCTTTCAAAACGCTTGTTAACCGCGCTACTAAACCAAGGTTCCACTGTATATGAATAAAACCATAAAGATGTCTACTTACAAAGCTAAAATCACGCTCATCAGGCCACATGAGTGGCAATCTCTTGTTGGTTGCCTGAGTCACCGAACCTGGGGGTGGGGGTTCCTGGATAAGATGCGTTTTCAACAACTGGTCTTCTTCTTTAGAGCCACACCCTTGGCGCACGTCTATGGTCCTTAGGACCTGGGAGTGGGGGTTGTGGATGAGATGCATTTTCAAGGACTGGCCGCTTTCCTCAGAACCACACCCATGGCGCACGTCTATGGTCCTTAAGTCCTGGGGGTGGGGGGTCTTGGGTGAGACGCATTATCAAGGTCTGGCTGCCTTATTCAGAACCACACCCTTGGCACATGTCTATGGTCCTTAGGACCTGGGGGTCCTGAGTGAGACGCGTTTTCAAGGACTGGCCTTCTTCAGAGACACACCTGGCGCACGTCTATGGTCCTTAGGACCTGGGGGTGGGGGGTCCTAGATGAGACGCGTTTTCAAGGACTGGCCTTCGTCTTCAGAGACACACCCTTGGCACACGTCTATGATCCGTAGGAACTGGGGGTGGGGGGTCCCGAGTGAGAAACGTTTTCAAAGACTGGCCTTCTGCTTCAGAGCTACACCCTTGGCGCATGTCTATGGTCCTTAGAAACCGGGGGTGGGGGGTCCCAGGTGAGACGCGTTTTCAAGGACTGGCCACCTTCTCAGGGGCCACACCCTTGGCGCTCGTCTATGGTCCTTAGGACCTGGGGGTGGGGGGTCCCGGGTGAGACACGTTTTCAAGGACTGGCCTTCTTCTTCAGAGCTACACCCTTGGCACACGTCTATGGTCCTTAGGACCTGGGGGTGGGGGGTCCCGGGTGAGACGTGTTTTCATGGACTGGCCTTCTTCTTCAGAGCCACACCCTTGGCGCACGTCTATGGTCCTTAGGACCTGGGGGTGAGGGGTCCTGGATGAGATGCGTTTTCAAGGACTGGCCGCCTACTTCGGAGCCACACCATTGGCGCACGTCTATGATCCTTAGGAAAAGAAGTTAGTGCAAATTCGACATTTAGGGGGCTCCCTCCTCCTGATTGGTTACATGACTAGTCAGCATCATAACCTTCTGTGATATTAGAGAAGGGGGGATAATCAGTACTACAGTGACAAGTTTTATTAGAAGGTGATTTTCTTACTTATCGGAAGGGGAAAAGACACAGAATTTTTCCTTTAGCAGTAAAGCACCTCCTGATAATACAGCGGGAACAATACTCCAGCAACTTATGTATTCAATGAGCTAAAAACAAATCGATGGCAGCAAAGGGGTCGCTAGCTTCAGATGGAAACATCCAGAATGAGAAATGTTGGAGCCTTTGTAGAATAATCTCTCAGCTCTGTGACATATAGCGTATACCTTCCATATTCATATGGATGAGGCGTCCCTTTGATCTATTTTAGATAAAGACAGTGCGGGATCAGCGCCTGGATACTTTGTTTCTCTCATCTGTCCTATATTTGGGATTTTCAGGCTTTTCTATTTACCTTTTGTTAAGAGAGATCTCCTCTTTCGGTTCAACTTTGAAAGGCGTTTCAACATGAAATAACTTTTCAAAGTGCGTTTTTCACCCTCAAATATCGGCGAAGGATGTGATTACTTTGTAGCCGGGTATCAGAGGTGCCGCTATATGTAAACAGCGCTGGGCAACAGGTTGGCAGATTCGTTACAGGTCACACCCCTGCCACGCCCCTAGTTATGCGGATCACAGAGAATTAATATATATATATATATATATATATATATATATATATTGTGAGGGGTTCGCTCGGCAGCGGGGTGTGTGACCCCTTGTATGGGTTCACCACACACTGAATTTATACAGACTGGCAGTCGAAGACGGTTGAAAACAAAGTTTCTGGTTTATTTTTCCATCTTGCTGGAAACAATTGCAAGCATCCAAACAGCATAAACAAAATCAACCCTAGCCACTCTGGGCGTCTACCTTCCACACAGGAACCTATCTATGGGGTCTAACACAGCCTACTGCTGGGTAGACAGTGCTGGTCATACAGCAGAAAAACAATAGTCTTTTGATTTTTTTATCACACAGAAAAATCAATCCTCTCCTCACCTCCACAGAAGACCTTCTGGCACTGCTCTCCTTACTCACAAAGACTCAGGATGATGCAGCCATTAGTGGTAACCCTCTGGACTTCTTATAGAGGCCTTAATTGCCTCACTCTGAACAGCTGTAGTCTTCCAACGGCCCTTAGCCTTCCTGGCTACATTTTCCAGCCGACGCCTAATAACGATTGGTGTATTGTCTAAACAAGGCAGAAATGTATGTTCTGTCTGTGACAACACCCACACATTTACCTGACTTCCTGTCACAATATATATATATATATATATATATATATATATATATATATATATATATAAAAAATTGTTCAAGCCCGAAGGAGATTTTTATTTCATTCAATAAATTTTTTTTTTGCTTTGTTTTCTTGACAAAGACATGAATACAATTTAGTACAGGCACAGGTAGGAGTCATTGGGGTTGATTTACTAAAACTGTCACATCTGGTGCAGCTCTGCATAGAAACCAGTCAGCTTCCAGGTTTTATTGTCAAAGCCTAACTGAACAAGCAGAAGTTGGAAGCCGATTGGCTACCATGCAGAGCTGTAGACATGTGCAATTAGTTTTGTTACAAATAATTTTTTTCAACACATTTCGACAAATTAGGTAATTCGGAAACATCAAAAATAAACAGAAAAACTGTTTAACAAATTTGAATATTCTAAAATTCTTAAATTTGTAAATTCAAAAATCAATAATCCAAAAACCCGACAATTTAAAAACCTGAAAGAATAACTAACGAATAATAACTATTAATTATTGGAATTTCCTTTAAAATTTGTCTGTTAGTGAACGTAACAAATACAAATGTCCGAAGTTACAAATTAGACAAAATAACGAATGCCCTAACTAAATGAATGTAATGTAACAAATTAATAATTATAAATAACACTAATAATATTAAAAACTTTGTATTATTATTATTTATTATTCATTCGTTCTGTTACATTTGTTTAGATGTGGCGTTCGTTATTTTGTATAATTCGTAACGTCAGATAAAATTTGTATTTGTTATGTTCACTATCAGCCAAATTTTAAAGAAGATTTCAATACCTAAAATGTAAATAGTTAATTATTATTAGTTCGTTATTCTTTAGAATTTTGGGATTTTCGTTTTTTCTGATTTTCTTTCTTATTTTCGGATTTTTGAATTTACGAATTTTTCAAATTTACAAATTGCAATCATCAAAAATGACCCGGAAAATGAAAAAAAAAACTAAAAACGCGTGTATACGAAACATGTATACAGAGCTGCACCAGATTTTGAACTCCACACTCTTTTTTGTCAAAAAAACTAACAACATTTTAACCACTTCCTGCCCATAGAACATCCATGGACGGGTTTCAGTGGTTATACCAGGATGATGCCTGCATCACTGTTTCAATCTTTTCAGCCAGAAATCCCCAGTAATGCAGAAGTGATCCGAGGCGCTAGTTAGCCACTTCATCACTTCTGCGGGTGGTGGAAGGGGGTCCCACCCGCCACTGCCGCCGCCTTTTCTAGGCTCTCCTGTCCTATCGTGGAGCGATGCGGCCGGTGGCTGGTGTTTTTTTATTTGGGGGGGAGGCAAGCAACCATCCTCTTGCAGCACCTCAACACCCCCCCCCCCCCCCGTCCACTGGCACTTACCCGATCAGCGGGCACATCTGGCAGGGGGACAGGCTGTAGCAGGCATCTTGCAGCATCTTCCGTGTCCTTCTGAGATCACGGTGGCTTCCGCCGTGCGTCTCCTCCCCTCCTCCTAGGCGTCCAATAGGATCGCCTAACCTTTCAGCCAAAACAGGTAACAGACCCATGCTTCCTGATTGGTGGAGAGGTGATTCAGTGTTAGAAAAGCGAATATGTGTTTGCTTTTCTAACACATCTGGGTGGACTCTAAATGCAATGCTCTGCGCTCCGAGTCCACCTTTTTTTAAGCCTATTAGAGCCTATGGCTCTAATCAGGTGCTTAAAAAAAAAAAACTGTCACTGGTGTTCAGGCGCCCGACGTCTGAAAAGGGGGCGGATGCCTGGATAGGGGGTGGCACTGGATAGATTCAGGAAATGCATGAATTTATCCATTATGCCTATAGTGGGGTGGTGAGGATAGAGGGGGTGGCGACTATGATGCCAATTCCAGTTTTGCCCCTTTGTTTTGCCAGGAAAGCAGCCAATCAGACCAATCTGTGTCTGATCAGCTGCATAGGAGGCTGGAGGAGAGATAGGAGGTCTAATAGATCCCAAATCTTTCCATAAAGAGGAACTGCCACGGCCCATTGCTGTCACAATGTTGTACTAAAAAATAAAAATGTGAACGGCAGTCGCACCATACATGTAAGGTATTGTCGCGAACGTCAGAGCGAGAGCAATAATTCTAGCACCCGACCTTCTGTGCAACTCTAAACTGGTAGGGGCAGATCCACATACAATTGCGTGGGTGCAGCGTATGTGAGATACGCTACGCCGCTGTAACTTACTTTGCAAATCTTTGAATCCTGAAAGAATTTGCACCATAAGTTACGGCGGCGTAGTGTATCTCTCGCGGCGTAAGGGTGCGGAATTCAAATGCGGCGAGTAGGGGGCGTGTTTCATTTAAATGAAGCGCGTCCCCGCGCCGAACGAACTGCGCATGCCCCGTCCGTCAAAACTCCCAGGGTGCATTGCTCCAAATGACGTCGCAAGGATGTCATTGTTTTCGACGTGAACGTAATTGGCGTCCAGCCCCCATTCACGGACGACTTACGCAAACGACGTCAAATTTTCAAAATTATACGCGGGAACAACGGCCATACTTAACATCGAGTTCGCCACCAGATAGCAGCTTTAACTATACGCCGGAAAAAGCCGAACGGAAACGACGTAAAAGAATGCGACGGCCGCTCGTACGTTCGTGGATCGTCGGAAATGGCTAATTTGCATACTCGATGAAGATTACGACGTGAGCGCCACCCATCGGCCATCGGAAAATTGCATCTTAGATCCGACGGCGTACTAAGGCGTACGCCTGTCGGATCTAACCCAGATGCCTTCGTATCTTGTTTGGTGGATACCAAAAAAAAGATACAACGCGCAAAATTTGAAATTACGCGGCGTATCAACAGATACGTCGGCGGAATTTCTTTGAGGATCTGCCCCGTAACCTGTAAAGGTGTTTAAAGCGCCGTCTATGAAGAATTTTAAGCACCATAGTTTTCCACCATTCCACGGGCAGACGAAATTTTGTTTTCTGCGTTTCCTATCGGTGACCTGCGTGCATCCAGTGCGGTAAAACACAGGTCACAGCAGGGCCGATCCTAGGGTCACAGGCGCCTGGGTGCAGAAATATTTCTGGTGCCCCCACATGGGCGTGGTCATTTTACTAACTCCTCCCCTTTACAAATGTTTCTATGGCAATGACTCAACCACAGAGATGCTCCCACACGGAGTCTTCATTACACTGGGATCCTTACATGATCTCTTAACAATAAACAAAATACAGGAGAAGAAGCAGAGTACTTTATTGGGACTTGAAGGGGGGCCTCTCTGATGGACACAAAGAGACAAGGGACAAGAAAGAGCCCCAGACATACTACAGACGTGATATAGGAGATGGTGAAAGATCACAGACATAGTACAGGAGAAGGTCAGAGACTGCAGACGTAGTACAGGAGACGGTCAGAGACTTCAGACATAATACAGGAGATGATCAGAGACTGCAGACACAGTAGAGGAGATGGTCAGAGACACATCAGTTCTGGATGGACACACACCTATGCTCAGAACACTAGTTCTGGATGGACACATGAGGGAGGGGAGAACTCTGCCCCTTCGGCGCCCCCACCTCTGCAGGCGCCTGGGTGCAAAGCACCCTGTGCACCCTGCCTAGGATCGGCCCTGGGTCACAGCACTATATGTGAAAAGGACCTAAAAGTTGAATTTAAAATATGTCTTATTTAAACATATTTTCACGTAATATGATTTCCCCTATGAATGAGCCATTTTACAGCAGCTCAAAGATATTGGGAGAGAAGGTACAAGAGGAGGTCATGTGACTCGTCAACTGCCAGTTGGCTTTACAAAATGTGAAATGCGCCTTCCAATGAAACCAGGCTCATTTCATCTAACTTGTTTGCCATACTGTATTGTTTCTGAGCCCGCAGTAAAATAATACTCGTTAAATTGGACACACATCCCTTAAACATTTTTCTTTTAAGTGTTTCGCAGTGCATGGTATCCAGGGGAATGAAAAAAAAGTAGCGCACAGCTTGACACAACGCCAGAGTTCCAAATCACACATGCATTTTATAAGCCGTGAGCAGCAGGCAGAATATACAAAGAGAAAGAAATAAAATAAAAAGAATAACAAGGAGTTTCTGTATAAAGCCTCTGATTGACAAGAGAGACCGTCTACAGGTTTCCTGACCGTCTACATCCCGTGGATCTCCCGGCACTTGTTCTCCCTCCGCAGCTCCTATAATGTGCGCTAGGAAAATAAGCTGAATAAAATCACATCTTCCAAACAATAACATAAATTCCCCATTGCTTTGACAAGTCCGTAATTTTGTGCAGCAATGCTCTTCACGTTTGGAGAGTTATGAGGCAATTTCATTCCCATGTGACAAATTTACAAAGAAACATTAGAAGGAAGGGATTAGCAAAGCGAGAAAATCTTTATAGACCTTTTCCTCCGGCTTTATTTCCCTTCCACTGGGGTTTTGTTCAGCCTCTTCCTGGAGGAATACGTGTAAATGACTCACATCGAAGAAGGAACTCTTAGAAGATAAGGGGGGGGGGTGAAATAAGCCTGAAATTAACTCGATCTATTGCTACCACCTTCCAGGCTTTTACACTTGCAATGAAGCTGCTGTGCTGGGACCTTTTTTAGGCCTTATCGGGTCCAGTGCAACAACCTCATTATTGGCATTTTATCAAAGGTTCTACAGAACCCGGGAAATGCTTTGGCTTGGTGGTTGTTGCTGTGGCTGAGGTATATAGGTAGATTCAGGTACACAGGAATATCTTTAGGGCGGCGTAGCGCAGCCTGTTTAGGCTACGCCGCCGTAAATTAGTTAGGCTAGTAATGATTTTCAATCTTCTTACCTGCTAATCTACGGCGGCGTAGCCTCAAACGAGCGGGCGTAAGGGCGCCTAATTCAAATGACTTGGAGGGGGGCGTGTTGTATGGAAATGAGGCTTGACCTCACGTTTTTTGACGTTTTTTACACTGCGCATGCGCCGGGCGCCTACATTTCCCAGGGCGCATTGCGGCTAAGTACGCCGTACGGGCCTATTGATTTCGAAGTGGACGTAAACGACGTAACTCCCGATTCGCGGACGACTTTCGCAAACGACGTAAAAAATTCTAACCTCGCGTCGGGAACGGCGGCCATACTTTAACATTCTTATTCCACCTCATAGGTCGAATAACTTTAGGCCGCCTAAGGCCTTACGGAAATGACGTAATTCGACTGCGGCCGCCTGGCGTACGTTCGGGAATCGGCGTAAAAGCTAATTTACATAATCTACGCCAGCCGCAGTGGAAGCGCCACCTAGCGGCCATCCGAAAAATTGCAAGCTAAGATAGAGTCCTATCTTAGCTTTGTTTAAGCGTATCTCTGTTTGAGCATACGCTTAAACATATAGCGGCGTAGATTCGGAGTTAGGTCGGCTTATCTACTGATAAGCCGGCCTAACTCTTTCTGAATCTACCTAATAGTTCCTAGGAGAGAGCCCTCTCTTCATGGAGTTTGTATTTTATTTTCAGGTTTGTGTTAGTTTTCTCCTGGTTGTCCAGTTACCAGTAGAAGAACCACCTCTCCTCAGAATGATGCTGTTAGGAGTACAACCAGGTCCTGGGCAACCCTTTGTAGTATCCCTATGATGCAACCTCAAAGAGTAATTGGAGTGAAGAGATGGGTGGGTGCAATAAAGGAGTGACTGCTCTAGAACATATGTCAAACCCAAGGCCTGCCAGATCATTTCATGTGCCCTCGCACTTCTCCTGCAGCTGAGTCACCCTCCTCATCTCTGCTCCCACCTTGTCTCAGCTGTTGGCAGCAGAGAGGAGAACAGAACTTCTCTCCCGCAGCCGCAGAACCCCCTCATGTCCACCTCAGCAGAATCCAGAAGCTGACTCCAGCCCTCCTCTGGTCCTCCCCCAAGACTTTCTGCTTCCCAGCTCTGCCCCCAGCTTTTTCCCTGCAGCAGTACAAGATAAGGGGGTCCACTGTGATGTAAGGGAGGATAGAGGATTCTTGACTTCTGATGTAAGTTGGGGTTGCATGCTCTGGACATCTAGTCTCACAGATACAACTGGCCCTATGAGGGCAACCATAATACTACTGATGTAGCCAGCAATGAAATTGAGTTTGACAGACACCCCTGAGTGTCCTATAGGATATTCAAAAATCATTTTGTTGTTGTTGTTGTAGCACCCTCCTAGTCAGGAGCATTTCTAGGTGGGAAAAAGACCAGGGGCTTTAGCGCGGGGGGGGGGGGGATTGACTGTTTGGGGGGGGGGGGGGTAGCCTCACTTGCTGGTTGCTGCCTGGCTCACCAGTGCCCATCCATGCTGACAACTAAACTGACCTACCTTACCATTACACTGACCTACCTGCCCCCTACACTGACATTGACCCCCCCTGACATATACACTGACCCCCCCTGACACATACATTGTTCCCCCGACACATACAGTGACCCCCCTGACACCTACATTGACCTCCCTGACACATACCTGCAGCTCAGGCTTACCTGTGTAGTGTAGTCCATCTCATTCATGACCACTTTGAGACAGCAGGCTGCATGCACAAGGGAGAGAGGGCCAGGATAGGAGAGCCGCTTTGTTGCCCCCCCCCCCATTTACAAAGAGCAAGCAGGGATCTCCTAGTGCCCAGCGCGGCCGCAGTATCATTCCAGCCTCCTCCTGAAACAGGTGGAGCCTATGATGGACGTCACACATCCCGTGGTCTCGGCATTGGAGCAGTGGGACGTCCATCATAGGAGGTGGGACTGTTTGTACGTCACTCAGCCGCGCTGGATAAGCGGGAGATCTTTGCCTGTGTAAACGGCTAGGGCAGGGGTGGGCAATCTCGGCCCTCCACCTGTGGTGAAACTGCAAATCCCATCATGCCTCTGCCTCTAGGAGTCATGCCTGTGATTGTCAGGGTCTTGCAATGTCTCATGGGACTTGTAGTTTCAAAACAGCTGGAGGGCCGAGTTTGCCCTAGTCTGGGCTAGGGGCTAATAATGAATTTAGAAAAATCGAGCCCCCCCTTCCTGACGCCACTGCTCCTAGTTAGTGTAGGCTGCTAGGTAAATTTTGTTTAGCTCCTCCATAATCAGTGGAGCAGGGGTTGTTTTAGCCTGCTCAGTGTTACTGATCTTATTGCTTCCCCCTGCATTCTGGAAGGTTCTAGAATTATATTGGGAGGAAAAATGGGAGAGCAGCTTGAATATTTATGGGAACCTAGCCAATCCCTGTCCATGTGATGGCACTGACCAATTAGCTCTCTATAGTCCCCTCTCCTCCCGGCCAGCCTCTCGGTGACGTCACGTCACACCTCGCCAAGACTCGGAAGCGCCTGTTGGGTGGAGATTACGCTGCAGCATGCCTGACAGGGACGGAAATGCCGGGTCTTTTGCTTGTACCGAGGTGCATGAGCGCACTCGGCACTCGAAAAAAAAAAGTGTTTCATGCTTTAAAAAAATACAAAACAGTAAAGTTAGCCCAATTTTTTTGCATAATGTGAAAGATGAAGTTATGCCGAGTAAATAGATACCCAACATGTCACACTTCAAAATTGCACATGCTCGTGGAATGACGCCAAACTTCGGTACTTAAAAATCCCCATAGGCGACGCTGTAAAAAAATTACTGGTTACATTTTTTGAGTTACAGAGGAGGTCTAGGGCTAGAATTATTGCTCTCGCTCTAACGCTTGCGGCGACACCTCACCTGTGTGGTTAAAACACTATTTTTATATGTGGGCGGGACTTGCGTATATGCTCGCTTCTGCATGCGAGCACACAGGGACAGGGGCACTTTTAAAAAAAAATATTGTTAATTTAACTTTTTTTTTTTTTTAACACTTAAAAAAACAAAAAAAAAACTTTTATTCCTATTACAAGGAATTTAAACATACCTTGTAATAGGAATATGTCAGGACCTCTTTACAGTGAGATATGAGGTCAATAAGACCCCACATCTCACCACTAGTCTGGAAAGCCTAAAAAAAAAAAAAGAAGATCACTGCTTCCCAGTCAAAGTGGCACTGTTTTTTGAATGCAGAGGCCGGGGGGCGTGACGTCATAACATCGCGCTGACGATCAAAGAGACTCCGGCAACCATCTGGTCCGTCGAAAAATCTCTGTGATCAACAACCGGGGCCGGTGGATCCGTTCTCTGAAGCGCGGGAGGGGGGGACGTCCCCTTCCGCTGCCCGTAAGAACGATCAAGCGGCAGAACAGCTGCTATGATCATTCTTATGGTGCAGGCAATGCTGTATATTGGCCTAGGCCAACAAGGCCCAGGCCTAGGGCAGCACTTTGCAGGGGGGCAGCACGAAAAGGTCCCTGAAGCTTGCGCTACACTTTTAGTGTAGCGCCAGTCTTTGGGGGAATGGGCCGGGAGGCAAATCAGTCTAGTGCCCCCATAAAGCGACCACACTACTGTCGGTATAATGATACTGGCAGGGCCACCATTGGGGGGGCCAGCCCATACACATGGAGGAGGCTAGGGAGTCAGACCCAACCAATGAGTTGTTGCGTGGGCGGGTGGCGTTCCGCAACTGGGGGGCAGGGCTTTGCGTTGCTTCTAGTTTTGACTGTCCTATCATAACAGTGGAGCTCCCACCTGAGTTCTCAGCTAGAGAGAGACAGATGCCATGTCGGGAGGCTAAAAACTGTCAGTCAGCTGACGAGCTCCAAAGCAAGACAGGAAGTCAGAGTAAATCCCTGCAAATTAGGGGACTCTACTGCCCCCCCCCCCCCCCCAAGGCTTTCAGAACTAGTGTCCCCACTGAAAAATGTCAGGGCAGGTCTTTAATGGGGGTGTGGCCTTGACAGGGTGGGAAGCTGTGGGTCATATTTAAATTAGGGGGGTGCACGAGTTTCGTCAGGCCTAGGGCAGCACAAAACCTAAATCCACCACTGGGTGCAGGGAATCGCCGGCTGAAACCGGCAACATCTGAATCATGCCTTTAGCTGCAACCATCATTCAGATATATCACCACAAAGCCCAGGACGCCATATGACGTACCCTGGGCGCCAAGTGGTTAATGTTGGGGACATCTATTCTACACTAGCCATGTCACATGCAAACCATTAGGCCCCGTACAGACGACCGAACATGTCTGCTGCAGTTTCAGCAGACATGTTCGGTCGTGTGTAGGCCCGAGCCGGCAGGATTCCAGCAAATATTTGCCCGCCGGGCCTTTTCCCAGCGGGTAAATATTTCCGGACTTGTTTTAAAACAGCCCGCTGGAATCCTGTCCGCTCGGACATGTTCGGTCGTCTGTACAGACCTACCGTACATGTCCAAGCGCCCGCCATCCCTCGCATGCGTCAAATGACTTTGACGCATGCGTGGAAGCATTTAACTGGCAGGGCCGCATCATCATCGCAGCGACGGCGCGGACACGCCCCGCGTATTGTTTACGCGCAGATTTCTGTATGATGGTGAGTACAGCCACCATACAGAAATCCCCGGGCATACATGTACGGTGAAAACGGTCCGGCGGACCAGTTTCATCGTACATGTATGCTCGTCTGTACGCGGCATCAGATGTACTTTGAGTGGTGGTGGTGAATTCTTTGTATGGCCATGTCTACCCTTTATAGAGATTCCTAACCATGGCAATATTTGGAGTATTATTTGAAGTACCGGTAATGAGGAGGACAAGATGACCGCTCGTTCTCCTTTGCATGGACACCTTGAGGTGAATAGATCTAAATGAAAGAAGTCAGGAAAACTACAATAGTGTATAAAAGTAATTAACATTAGACTGTCTTCTTGAGATGTAAATGTAGGTCAAATCCATTACATTGTCTGATTCTCTAAATGAGACAGGGAACAGGCAAACAGGGTGGGCCAAATGTTTCATATTTGCCATCAGATCCTATATTTCTATTAATACAATTCCTCTGCCAGTGCTGTCATTTTGCCTTCAAGCAAATCTAAGACAGAGCGAGCGAAGAAAACCTCCATCTCTCCAGATGAAGCCCAACTCAAGTCATTGCTTGAGGTTCCCTTAATTGGCCAAAACTGCTTCATTTAACAAGTTTTTTTAAATCTGCAACTTATGTGTCTTATCCAGGCTGCCGCCCAAAACCCCCCATTCCTGATTCCGTCTCTGAGATCACGGAATTAGAAACACAGGATCCTAATTGCCTGGACTGGATTTAAGAGTTCAAATCCCCGAATCCCAAGTGATTGGAAATGACGGAGATGACTAATAACAACACCATTGTGTGTGAAACATGCAAGGAAAAAAATAAAAACCACACACACACACAGTCGTGTCTCGAAAAACTGACTTCAACTTACAGAAACTTCTCCAGACAGTTTGAGTGCGAGCGACGCAGAACAGTTATGCTAATGATCATATTTGTGATGGAAATTTGTTCCCACCACCCTTCCTCTGTAACAACGAGAAGAAGTGTTCGGAGAAAAGACGTGAACTCTGGATGTTCTTGTATGAGGAATGAAAATAAGCAGTAAAATTAGTGCAACTGGAATTATTAAATAGTCAACCTCTTTTCAAGCAGGTATGGCGTCTGCCCACTCTTTTCGTTTTTTTTTTGTTTGTTTTTTTCGTTTTGTTTTTTCGGTACAGCCGCTCTGTGTTTCCCGTGCTATATGAAATTTTCAAGTAGAAACATAAAGCGGCCAAAGCGCAGAAATACCGTATTTATCTGCCTATAGCGTGCACCGGCGTATAGCGCGCACCCCTAATCTAGAAGGGAAATTCCTGAGGAAAAAAAAATGAATTACTTACAGTTTTAGTGTCTTGCCCGGCGTCCATCGGCAGCCTTGTTCGGTCCGGCGTCCGTTTGCGGCCGTGCGCGGGGTCCGTCCAGCCTTCCTCGCGGCGTCCGTCCAGGTGTCCATCTGTGGCTTCCAGTCCAGTCCTCCATCCGCACGTTGCCCGGGGTTGCGGCGGTGTTCGTTTTTGAATTGGGCGCCGAGCCGAGAGGAGCCAGATTTCCTGTTTGTTCGGCTCCTCTTGGCTTCTCTCACGTGGCTGCGGGGCGTAGCCGAGCCTAGCCGAGCGCGCAGTACACTCGGCTCGGCTCTAGGCTGCGGCGCTCTGCACCTAATTTAAAAAAAAAAAACACCGCTGCAACAGTATATGCGTATATCACGCACCCACGATTTTCCCCTGATTTTAAGGGGAAAAAAGTGCGCGGTATACGCCGATAAATACGGTAAATAAAAACGGATAACATTTATTTAAAAAACAATTATCCAATCTTACATTGAGGTAAAGAAAATTCTGCTTGGACGTAGAGGGCAGTTCCGGGACAAGGTCATATAGAGCCCATGGTGAACATACCAAATAGTTCCCCCCCCCCCAAGATGTATAAGCATTATGTGTCAGAAAAAATCACTCCTGCCCCCCCCCGCCCCAAAAAAAAAACCTGAGCACTAATGTGCATGCTTAGCTCAAATCCTCTCACTCTACATATGCTCCCAGCATAATATAGTAGCCCCCCCTCCAAAAAAAATAAATTACCCTTCCTAACACAAATCCTCTAACTCTGAAATTTCCCCTCCAATCACAAATACTCTTCCTCCCCTACTCCAAATCCCCCCTCCCAGTGCCAATTCCCCTCCTCTATCAGTGGCAGCTGGTGTTTTTTTGTTTATTAGGCAGCAAACAACCACCCCCCCCCCCCGCAGCACCTTAACTCACCACCCTCACTGTCTGCCAGTCCGTCGTAACTTACCCCATCTAGGTGGCGGGCACATCGGGCATCAGAAGAGATCGGTCAGCGGTGGGATCGGCGGGCACATCGGGCAGCAGCGGGGATTAGTGGGCACATTCGGCAGTGGCGGGGATCAGCGGACATCAGGCTGCGACGGGCATCGGGCATGTGTCTTCTCCTCCTCACTTCCCCCTGGCGTCTCCTGCCCTCCTCCTAGGCGTCCAATAGGATCCCTGTCCTTTTAGCCAATCGGGTGACGGGTATCAGACCCACTTTCCGGATTGGCCGAGAGGAGGATCAGCATTGCAACAGCGAATATTCATTTGCTGTTGCAACACAACTGGGTTAAGGCTCCAGACGCAATGCTCTGTGCTTCATGCACTTTTATTTATTATTTATTTATTAATTTGGGGGGCTGGGGCTAGGGTTATTTTATTCATTCATTTATTTATTTATTTTTATTATTTTACTTATGTATTATTTATTTATTTATTAATTATTATTTATTTTTATTTAACTATTGTATTTGAGCAGAAAAAAAGCTTAGTAATGCTCAACAAAATGAGGCTAAAACACTCAAAAACGCGCAAATCAAGCATTTCCATGGAACAATAAAAACGCTTTAAAAACACACCAATCTGCCCGATTCGAGCTACAAAAAAGCTCCTGTACTTTTTTGAGCTTCAGCATTCGGCTTCAGGTAAACCATCTCCATAGAGAATAAGTGATTTTTTTTTTCTCCTCCAGTGTTTTGGAGCTTTCAAGCTCGAAGTTGTGAATGAGGCCTAATAATGAGGTCTGGCTGCAAGGTAAGATGTGGACCTAGAAATAGAGGCTTTATCCCACCCAATGCTCCACAAAGCCTCTAAGCTCCAAGACCCACAACAAGGCATATTAGGATTCTGAGGAAATAAAATGTTTGTTTCCCTCATATCAGCCATAAACCCTGGAGACCCTCACCATGTGTAGATGAGAAACCCAGGAGACACACTGTCCACAATCCAACCAGCCAGTTCATCCTTACTTGCACCCTGGATTAAGTGACTACTAGTGCACACTGGAAGATTAGCAATGCAAAGATATGGGCAACAGGACACAGTGCCTTCTATTTCATAATGAGGGCCGATATCAACGGGCTTTGGGCTTGTGCCGATGGAAGGGGTGCTGTTGGAAATCACGGGGGCCCCGTACAGCTTATCTGACAGCCCCCCCCCCCCCAAACAAAGAAAATATTAAAATGAAAATCATTATTAGCGGGTGGCAGGGGGAATCGAATCCTAGACAGGGAAGGGAATCGGTGAGGCGTGGGGGGGAAAGGGGGGAATTACAGGAACCGAGCCCCTGCGTCTCTCAGCAGCAGCTGAAAGACAATGAATGGGAGAGAAGGAGAAGCCTCCAGAACTTTTTTTGAGCTTCGAGCTAAAAAAAACCTGAGGTGTGAATGGGGCCTAATAATGAGGTCTGGCTGCAAGGTAAGATGTGGACCTAGAAATATAGGCTTTATCCCACCAAAACCTTCACAAAGCCTCCGAGCTCCAAGACCCACAACAAGGCTTATTAGGATTCTGAGGAAATCAAACATTTGTTTCCACCATATTAGCCATAAACCCTGGAGACCCTCACCATGTGTGGATTAGAAACCCAAGAGACACACTGTCCACAATCGTACCAACCAGTGCATCACTACTTGCACCCTAGATTAAGTGACTACTAGGGCACACTGGAACTTTAGCAATGCAAAGATATGGTCAACACGGCACAGTGCCTTCTATTTCATAATGAGGGCCGGTATCAACGGGCTTTGGGCTTTTAAGAAGGGGTGCTGTTAGAAAATCATGGGGCCCCGTGCAGCTTATCTGACCCCCGCCCCCCCCAAAAAAAATATTAAAATTAAAATCATTAGCGGGTGGCAGGGGTATTCAAATCCTGGACAGGGAAGGGAATTGGTAAGGCGTGTGGGGGACAGGGGGGAATTACAGGAACTGAGCCCCTGGAGACACACTGTCCACAATCATGGAGCCCCGTACAGCTTATCTGACAGCCCCCCCCCCCAAAAAAAAATATTAAAATTAAAATCATTATTAACGGGTGGCAGGGGAAGGGAATTGGTGAGGCGTGTGGGGGACAGGGGGTAATTACAGAAACTGAGCCCCTGTGTGTCTCTCCCTGCAGCAGCTGAAAGCCAATGGATGGGAAATGGATGGGAAAGAAGGCAAAGCCAGCTTTTAGCTGCTGCAGGGAAAGACACCCACACAGTAGGTTCCTCTAATTGCTCCCCCTGCTTTTCCAATCACCCTTCCTTTACTGCCCATATCTGATTCCCCTGTTGCCGGGGCCACCCCCCTGCTGGTCTGCGCCCCGTACAAGAGGAGTGGTGATACCCCCTGGTCAATGGCATCAGCTTGAGTTTGTTTCTGGGATTATTCAGACTTCATTGACAGGTGCATTCGACTTTTTAAGGCTTTGCATTCCAATATGCATAGACAAAAAAAAAAGAAACCCTCTCGAAAACAGGCCCCAATGTTGGTTCCTTTTACGTTTTTGCCTAAGGAGAGGTTCCCTTTAAGTAAAACTCTCAAGATTTACCCTGTCAGGAGAGAGATAAACTATTACAAATTGATCAAACACACCTATTCCAGAGCCAGTCATACAAATGACAATAGGAACTTCACAGAGGAATAACGGGCCGCCCTCACGAGCAGAATTAAAACTAGATGCCTAGTCTCATCATGAAAGAGAGATTGTTGGGAGCCGCAGACAGCAGCATCATTGAAAGATTCACAAATGAGCCTGGATCCAGTTACGCGAGCCACCTCACTGTTTGCCAGTCTGATTTGAAATTCATATTTTTTTCCATTGTTCCGACTCAATTATCATATTAGCGAACAAGAGCATCATTATCGCATTTCATCTCCGACACACTTTGATAAGATGTTTGCAAATGTGAATAGCAGAAATATATCTTATTATGCTCCGGCAAATAAGAATTTAAGCAGTTGGTAATTAAGGGTAATATGGAGGACGCCGCATTCATTTGTTCGTATAAATATTCATTCGCCGATCAGTGGGCACATTTAATAAACATTTTCTTGGTTACAAAGATATCAAAAAATCCGCTTTGTGTGCGGGGAGAGACGGAATTGTGTCTAGCTTTACGGCCGACGAGGGGTCCGTAGGTTAATTGAGAAGTTTCCTGCCCTCGTCAGTACTCTGCGGTGGGCTATCGGACTTGAAATCCTGCAATATTTGCAAGGGTGGATTTGATTTAAATCAAGTCAATTTAAATCATGATTTAAATCACTAGTAAAAAGGCTTGATTTAAATCAACTCGATTTGAATCATCAGTTTTAAAGAGCAACTGTCACCTCTGTCCGGCAGCGGCTCCTCCTCGGACCCGCTGTTGACTCACCGACAGTCCTATTCACTCTAATGGGGACGGTTGGTGATACAGCAGTGACACAACAAGGCGAGATATGTGGCAGCAGCAGGTGAATGGATTCCCGCTAACAGGCGCCGCCATGATGGATCTGAAATGACAGGTGCTCTTTAACCACTTAAGACCCGGACCAAAATGCAGGTAAAGGACCCGGCCAGTTTTTTGCGATTCGGCACTGCGTCGCTTTAACTGACAATTGCGCGGTCGTGCGACGTGTTTTCCAAACAAAATTGGCATCCTTTTTTCCCACAAATAGAGCTTTCTTTTGGTGGTATTTGACCACCTCTGCGGTTTTTATTTTTTGCGTTATAAACAAAAATAGAGCGACAATTTTGAAAAAAATTCAATATTTTTTCCCTTTTGCTGTAATAAATATCCCCCAAAAATATTCAAAAAATCATTTTTTTCCTCAGTTTAGGCCGATACGTATTCTTCTACATATTTTTGTTAAAAAAAATCGCAATAAGCGTTTATCGATTGGTTTGCACAAAATTTATAGTGTTTACAAAATAGGGGATAGTTTTATTGCATTTTTATTAATAATTTTTTTTTTTACTACTAATGTAGTAATTTTTTTCGTGACTGCGACATTATGGCGGACACATCGGACAATTTTGACACATTTTTGGGACAATTGTCATTTTCACAGCAAAAAATGCTATAAAAATGCACTGATTACTGTGAAAATGACAATTGCTGTTTGGGAGTTAACCCCTAGGGGGCGCTGAAGGGGTTAAGTGTGATCTCATATGTGTTTCTAACTGTAGGGGGCGGGGCTGGACGTGTGACATCATTGATCGTGTTTCCCTATATCAGGGAACACATGATCAATGACAGCGCCACAGTAAAGAATGGGGAAGCTGTGTTTACACACAGCTCTCCTCGTTCTTCAGCTCCGGGGACCGATCGCGGGACTCCAGCGGCGATCGGGTCC
This sequence comes from Rana temporaria, assembly GCF_905171775.1. Classification (NCBI taxonomy): domain Eukaryota; kingdom Metazoa; phylum Chordata; class Amphibia; order Anura; family Ranidae; genus Rana; species Rana temporaria. The sequence continues at coordinate 9,196,749 of NC_053500.1, read as the reverse complement.
CGCGGCTGCGGTCACGGAGCTTCGGACCGGGTCGGTCACTTAAAGAGGCACTTAAAGAGGACGTACAGGTACGTGCTTGTGCCCAGCCGTGCCATTCTGCTGACGTATATGTGCAGGAGGCGGTCCTTAAGTGGTTAAATGTAAGGATTTATTCTTGCTGGTAATTAGAATCTTTAATATTTGCAAACAAAATGAAGGTGTCCTATTTTGAGTAATAAGCTGTCAGGTTAGAAAAACAGCGATATCAGGACCGATTCAATCATACAGTTTGCAATGTACATAGATTTGCAAAACAATGGGATTAACCACTTCACCCCCGGAAAAATTGGCTGCTGAATGACCAGGCCATTTTTTTGCGATTCGGCACTGCGTCGCTTTAACTGATAATTGCGCGGTCGTTTGACATGGTACCCAAACAAAATTGACGTCCTTTTTTCCCCACAAATAGAGCTTTCTTTTGGTGGTATTTGATCACCCGGGTGCCGCCCCCTCTTTTCTCACCACCCACTATATGAATAATGGAAAGATTCATGAATAGCATGAATCTACCCATGGCCGGCATGGCCACCCCCTATTCACGCATACGGCCCCAAGCTTCAAAATAGAGCCCACCCAAGTGTTAAAAATAGAGCCCACCCAAGTGTTACAACGGCGAGTATGAATATTTGCTTCTGTAACACTGATCCTCAATCCAGCCAATCGGGCATAAGACCCTTTTTTCTGTTTGGGCCGAAAAGAGAAGAATCCCAATTGGCAGCCGAGAAGGAGGGAGGAAATGGAAGCCACCGCCGCCGTTGTGACCCATGGAGAGCAGGGAAGCCGGAGGCAGCCGCCAAGCATGGGAAGCAGTGATGGGGTAAGTGTGACTGACCGACAGGGGATGTCGGTGGCATACTGTTTGCTGCCCCCCCCAAAAAAAAATTCTACCCGCCGCTACTGTGTCAATTGGAGGTATAGTGCCCCAACGTTGGTGTCAGAAGGTGTCCCAAGGGCCAGATAAATTCAAGCAAAGGGCCGTATCCAGCTGGTGAGTCTCAGTGCCAGTTACCTAACATACTCAATAGTCCTATCCATTGGAATTACCTCTTCATGTGCTCATTAGTGCTGTATGGTCCTGGGTTTCAAGGATCGGGTGATGAAGAAAGATTCCAGCTTTGATGAAGAAAACGTCCTCACAAGTACTATAAAATTCAGAACGTCTCCTACTGAGGTCACAGAGAGAACAGTACGAGCAGAAATAAAACAGAATGGCAGAATCACAGAACAATGGGTCTAACCAAACCTCTGCCGCCGCTCAGCACCGTTCAGACTTAAATCACTTATTGAAGAATGATTGATACCTTGGAAACAGCTGAAAATGTGTGATGTTTGCAGTCGGAGCAGTTAGAGAAAACGCATTATGGCTCCCCCGTAATTTCAGATCGTTTTGCTCTAAGCCGTGCCCTCGTGGCACAGTCGCTTCGTGAATAAACCTGATTCTGTTACCTAAGCAATTGCAAGTAAAACACTCGTACCTCTGAAACATCACATAACATATGCCGATTCTCAGATGATACAGACAGCATGGTACAATGTGTTAATGAAATGCCCCATTGTAGAAGGAGAACAGCCATGGAAACATCTAGCTGTTGGAGGCAGGAGGAACTTTTCACAGGAAGGTACCGAAAATGCTGCAGCGAATATGTTAGGTTGCTAATTTGGATGCAAATATTCCTTAGCTCTCTTTGAAGCCAAAACCCCAGGAATCTATGCAGTTAATATGCTGTTTCAACTGCCAATGAATTTGTGATTCTGTCCATCCGGTCCTGAGATTTATACCAGAAAGTCACCCTAGTTAACTACATTTTTTCTGCTGAAGTCAAGCAATATAGGGAGTCCCGAAGCAAAAGAAAAGAAAGAAAATGAGCGTAGGGACAGCATGACAGGGTGGAAAGGAAAAAAATAGTAGGGCAGTAGGTCTCTTTAAGGCAGGGGGTTGTGGCTGGGGTCCCTGGAAGTTTAGGGGAGTGGTGAACATCGAGGGACCATTTGATAGCAGTTCCAAGAAGAAGATTCCCACCTGCCCTCACTATGGTTGTGATTTTCCAATGCAGCTATCATGGCAGCCTGGCGGTGGTTGGTCTTTGGAGGAGGAAGAAAAATTTGGGATTATAGAATGGTCGGGACCCATCAGTGGTCTGGGGTTCTCGGGTACATTATGGTTAACGAGGGGTTTAACTCGGAATAGGTAAATGGAGGTCACTGTGGATGATGTAAATAAACCAGCCTATACAATTGACCATGTAGTTGCCATCATCCCTTTAAACTTGGTAATGTGGAAGCCTCTAGGGTTGGGATTATGTGGGCAACGAAAAAAGAATATATATTCAAAAAATTATAAAAATATATTTTAATACATATACGTAGAAAAATTACAAAAATTACATGAAATACAAAATTGGTGAGAAAGAACAAAACATTTACATTGAAAACATATAAATAGACAGATTGACACTATGCCATGTTACAACATGAAATTCACCCCAAAGAGGTGAATTTGTGAAAGATGGACTGATCCGATGCGTTTCCGAATTTTTTTTTAAAGTTTGATCTTCATCAGGGATGTAAAGTGTCTTTACTGTCTAAATAGAGAAAATGTTGATTGAAAAATATATACAATGAAATTATATTTAATATCGTACAAGTTCATACAGATGCAATAAAAAAAAACTCACTTCATAGTGCCTATGGCTGTGTCTCCATTCTACACCTGAAATAACCTGTGGATGATGAGGATGAGGATTGTCTTCGAGCCAGTGTGGTGTGGCTAAAGGCCTAAGTTTAAGAAAAGGCTGTCGCAGTGACCAAGTTGTGTGTTGTTGCACTCAAAGCATTATTTTCTAAATTTTTGTCTGATTGTTATTTTAAGTATGTTATTTATGGAAGTTATGTACTTTTGTTTAAAAAAAAAGGCTGCGATGGCCATTTTACTCCAAAAACCTTGCCGCATCTTTTATCGTATAGTTGAAGGGTTGTAGGGAATGGTCTAGCAGGTTTGGGCAAGGCTAGAGGTTATCTATCCTACACATGTCATGCTTGGTCACCTCCATTTCCCCATAGACAGAGATAGGTCTCCTTCAAGTGGGCGGTCTGGGGGGAATAAATATGTGCAGCTGAGACGCGGTTTTACTGCCCCCGGGCCTTCCACCCAAATTGTAAAAAAACAGCAGGGCGGGGCTGCTTGTGAGGCTTTGCTTTGTGGCTGTAACATTTTTGCAACAGTACAAATGATCACTGCCCCCACCTATATGACTCCCTCCAGGCTTACTTGCCCTCAGCCTATCCATTATAATGCATGTGCTTCTACTATGGAGGCTCTCAACATTTAGAGTTAGGACTGCAGTGGACTGCACTATGGATGACATAGTGGTCATTATGGTTGTAATAATTTAATTATGCTTATAGGTTGCCTAGGTAGATGGGTGGGTGGGTGCTGTCCTGCTTGACCACCGAATGCACAACATTGGCCTGATGAAAGGCCCATGGGTTTTTTGATCTATTAGTGACATATAAACGAATATGTTTCTCAATAATAGTTTTCTTATAAGTTGACCACTATGTCACAGTCTCTAATACCAATGGCGGATCTCAATGGATTTATGTCTTAATTCCTTAGCTTCAAACATGCTGTCGATGACTTCTTGTTGACTGTTCATGTCGTCAGAGCCATTTTGCACTCTTTTGTATTAAAGTGGAGTTTCACCCAAAAATTAAACTTCTGCTTTTTGGAACCCTCCTCCCCTCTGGTATCACATTTGGCACCTTTCAGAGGGGAGGGGGGGAGCAGATACCTGTCTAATACAGGTATTTGCTCCCACTTCCAGTCATAGATCGCCACAGTATCCGTGGCGATCTACACCATGTCCGGGCCATCCTCCGCCCCGCCCCCCCGCTGTCTTCTGGAAGACACACAGGTCCCAGAAAACGGTAGGGACCAGTGAGATGCGCAAGGCTTCACCTCCTGATTCCCTTACCGAAGATGGCCGCGCCTCCATCTGAGAGCCGAGGGACAGATCGGCTTCGGGTGCCAACATCACGGGTTTCCTGGACAGGTAAGTGTCCTAATATTAAAAGTCAGCAGCTGCAGTATATTTAGCTGCTGACTTTTATTTTATTTATTTTTTTCGGCGGAATTCTGGCTCCATGCACACAGAAGCTGATAAACTGCAGTTTATTGGTGTTTTTTTTTTTTTTAAAAGCCCATAAACTGCACTCTATGTTAGCCTATGTGTCAATGCACACATGGACGTTTTTTAGTGTTAATGAGCAGTGGAGTTTATGGGCTTTTTTCTGAACGCCAGAAATTTGCGTTCAAAGTGCAGTTTTTCGGTGGGAAAAACGCAAAAAAACGCAAAACGCAGAAAAACGCTAATACACACCAATTTATCCAACGCTAATAAACGCTATTGCAAAAACGCTAAAGAACGTTGAAAGGCTCCCTGCAAAGCTACTGGTGTTTTTTATAGCTTTTTTTTAGCTTCCAGTGTGCATGGAGCCTTATTCTGAAAATTGAACAAACAGATTGTTTGAAACATAAAAATACATATTTTTTTTTTTTTTTAATAAATACATAATTCCATTAATTGGTGTTTTTTTTTTACCTTGTCTGGAGATCAGCCTACAATGCTGATATAAATATATATCTATATGGAAGGACAGAGCTCACCCCCTTCTGGCTGTGTGCTCTCCTCTGCTCCATTGATAGGTTTACATTGTACAGAACGCTGCGATTCTGCCCCCGCGATTTCACCGCCCTTTTATTACATGACACTTTCAGTTTGCTCCGGTATTATCCCTTCTGATTCATGTTAAACCTTTGTTCTGTAATCAGGATTACCCAGAATCCTCTGGTCACGAGGAAGAGTGATAGTGGAATTGTTCTGAAGCATACAGCTTTGAACTCCTGAAAATGCACATCAGCATACCTTAATGGAAAGAATATAAATCTCCAAACTTTAATATCTACATTCTGTAGCTCTAAATAGGCCCCCTCGGAAAAACAATTTTATTGTTTCTCATTAAATTAGAATTGTGCTGAGGTGCATCTATCCAGCCTGCTATTATTATTAATGTGCACAATCTGTGCATATTCAGCATTTTTTACTGTTAAGACTAAAGGAACGAAACTCCTGGAACTCTGCACTGTTTTTTTTTTTCCCCTTGATTTTTCTTCTTGAATTTCAGATATTTAATAATGTCTCAGCTGTCGGATAGATTTACACCTTCTGTAATTTGTTGCTAAGTTTAAATCATAAAAGGCTTCATATCTTCAAGCGATTGAAAATCATTGTGTTATAGGTCGGGGGCTGTAATTTACAGCATGGTAGTAGCGTTGTCTGTGCTGGGATTGCAGAACTACAAGTCTCAGCAGAATTTTTTTTTTAAAGATTGTCGTCATTTTGTGCCTATTCATTTTTTTTTGTTGTTGTTATTGTTGCTTGCGGCTTTTTTTTATAATGGTAATTTTTGAAAATAAAAACAAACAAACATTCACTTCAGTATTGCTAGGAGCTTTAAAAAGCCCCTCCCCAGGCGTCACTATCTCCCTCCTGTCCCCTCTTCCCACCCATTTACAGTGTTTTATATAAAAAAAAAAACATTCTGGAGGTTTTTTACCTACCTAAGGGTGCAGTCCGCTTCCCTCACTGGTGCTGCTTTCTGGTGACCTGTGATCCAGTTCTCCAGTCCGTGCCTGTGCTGTCTCATGCGCAGGTGAAAGGGGGTTTCTGAGATCCCCCTTTTACTCTCTTGCTGTCTAATCGTGATATGTGATAATGTGATATGAAGCACCGCATCACTGCTAAAAGTTTTTTAGTTACAACTTTATTCCAATGAAAGTCCAGGGGTCAATCTGAAGAGTATCCAACGTGATTCAGGTCCCCTCTTTGTGACATCATCACGCTGTGCAATCCCAATTCTCCAGCATGTGCCTGTGTTGTCTTATCATCTCTCTGCAACAAAAAATAGGAATTGAAACACAGCATCGCTGCTAAAAGGTTTCGATATGACTTTATGCCATTAAAAGACCAGGGGTCAATCCAACGAGTATCCAATGCGCTTCAGGTCCCCTCTTTGTGACGTCATCACGCTGTGCAATACCAATGCTCCAGCCTGTGCCATCTTATAGTCTCTCTGCAACAAAATGGAAAGGTGAAGGTGTGTGCTGTGACCTCAATTTTCCTTAAAAGCCCAACTCCAAGAAACTTAAAAATAATCCCTCACATGATCCTTAAAAACTATTCTCTGTGACCTCACTGACCTCTGAGTGCCGGCCCCTTGCACATATCTTTCACAATCCAGACTTTATCCCCGGTCTAGACATTAAATCCCTTAACTGGTGGTTGGACAAGGGGTTATATCGCATTGGCCATTTCTTCACTCCCTCTGGACCAATCTCACAGAGCTACTGTGTTCAGAAGCTTGAAATTCTGACCTCGGAGAACTTCAGATTCCAACAAAGACAACAATTTCTCCATAAGATATGGAAGAGTAAACTGGCCCCTCCCAAAATCACACCTTATGAACTTTGGTGTGGACAAGTCATGGATCAGAGTGGTGCAATCTCCATTATCTACCAGTCGCTTGCTCACCCGTCTTGCAAATCACCTTATATGATGGGTTGGGAAAATGACCTCCAAATTCATTGAGATTTAGAGAGGTGGCAGACCTCATTTTTTAGGTCCTACAAAGGGATTAAGAACATCTCCTTGATTGAATATAGCCTTAAAGCATTGACCAGATGGTACCTTACCCCCTCAAAGCTGGCTACCATTTTTCCCATCGCAAACCCTTAGTGTTATCGTGGTTCAGTGTGGAGGCTTCCAGGATAGATGGCATGTCCCTGTACTTTCCCTACTCGTCTGAAACCTCTCCCCGATGCTAAGCACTGTCCCTGCCAATAGGTGACCTGTCTCTACTCTAACAAATACAAAGAGATTTCCAAGCTCAAACTTGGCAACCAGCCAGCAACCAACCAAATTGACCTATCTAACAATATGCGTTAAAGCGGATCTCCACTCTAAAGTGGAGTCCCGCTGATCGGAACCCTCCCCCCCTCCGGTGTCACATTTGACACCTTTCAGGGGGGAGGGGGGTGCAGATACCTGTCTACAGACAGGTATCTGCACCCACTTCCGGCCCTACGATACGGGCAAAGGACGGGTTTTTTCCTTACCTTCCGTCCGTCCCCCGTTGTATGCTGGGAACACTCGGCTCCCAGCACACAGCGGGAGCCAATCGGCGGGCGCAGCGCGACTCGCGCATGCGCCGTAGGGAACCGGGCAGTGAAGCCGGAGCGCTTCACTTCCTGGTTCCCTCACCGTGGATGGAGGGGGGAGCAGCAGGGTGACGAGCGATCGCTCGTCATCTGCTGCGATCACCGCTGGACTCCAGGACAGGTAAGTGTCCTTATATTAAAAGTCAGCAGCTGCAGTATTTGTAGCTGCTGGCTTTTAATACATGTTTTTAGTGGCACATCCGCTTTAAGCACAGATGTTTAGTTTGCACACATTTGCAAATACATGTGTAAGCTACAGGCCCCGTCAAGGCACCCTATTTACTGTAGTCCTAACTCTAATGCCACTTACATACAGTCGGAAAAATTTGACGGATATTTTTTTTCATTGAATATTCCGACTGTGTGTATGCCCCATCTGGCTTTTTCCGTCGGAAATTCCAACGGACTTAGAAAGAGAACATGTTCTATTTTTTTCTGACGGAAAAAATTCCTATTGGAAATTCCATTCGTCTGTATGGAATTCCAAAGGAGAAAAAAGCACGCATACTCGGAAACAATTCGACGCATGCTCGTAAGCATTGAACTTCACTTTTCTAGGCTCGTTGTAGTGTTGTACGTCACTGCGTTTTTGACGGTCGGCATTTGGTGTGTCCGTGTGTGTGCAAGACAGCTTGAGCGGAATTCCGTCGGAATAACCCATCGGAGTTTATTCCGTTGTGTGTGTGCGCGGCATAACTTCTGAGAGTCTCCACAATGGAAGCACATGCATTTTAATGGATAGGCAGAGGGCGAGCCTGGAAGGAGCTAACCCCTCCTTAAAGGGAAAGGAGCACACTAAACTCCCAGCTCATAGCACTATGGCAGCAAAGGTGTCAGTACATTGCCTAACCAATATATTCAAGATACAAACAAGTGGCCACTGCCCCCACCTATAACTGGTCTTTGCAGCAAGAAGCACTTAAAGGCGTCATATGTCAAACAAATACAAAGAGATTTCCAAGCTCTTACTTACCAACCAGCCAGTGACCAACAAAACTGACCGTCTAACAGTATTGCCCTGTACACACGATCGGTCCATCCGATGAAAACGGTCTGATGGACCGTTTTCATCGGTTAACCGATGAAGCTGACTGATGGTCCGTCACGCCTACACACCATCAGTTAAAAAACCGATCGTGTCAGAACGCGGTGACGTAAAACACAACTAAGTGCTGAAAAAAAAAAAAAACTTCAATGCTTCCAAGCATGCGTCGACTTGATTCTGAGCATGCATGGACTTTTATGACTACAAACGATCGTTTTTTTTCTATCGGTTAGGTATCCATCGGTTAAATTTAAAACAAGACTGCTTTTTTTTTAACCTATAAATAAATAACCAATGGGACCTACACACGATCGGTTTGGTCCGATGAAAACGGTCCATCAGACCGTTCTCATCGGTTTGACCGATCGTGTGTACGCGGCATAAGCGTTAAAAACAGGTGTTTAGTCTGCAAAAATTTGCAAATACATGAGTAAGCTACAGGCCCCATCAATGCACCCTGTTTTCTGTAGTACCTAACTCTGACTTCTGAGTCTCCACAATATTAGCACATGCATTTTAATGGATAGGCAGAGGGCAGGTGAGCCTTGAAGGAGCCCACCCTTCCTTAATGTTCCCTACTCTAACCACACTCAAAATGTGCACCAAACCCCAGAAGCCAGGGTCTTAAATAGATTCTGCCTGACCCAAGATGGCTGCCGGAGTCACAAGGGGTGCCAGCATCCAATTGGATAGCTGCTCCCTGTTACCCAGGAAACCATAGAGGAACTAAGCTCCAATGGACTTCCTCTCCTTCTCCAATTCCGCTGCGTTAGAGAGCCACCTGCAGTGGAGAAAGCAGACTGCACCTTCCTACAAATTCCCCTGCATTGCACCTGCAAAGGATAACTTTTAAGTCGTCTGGAGTTGAACCTTAACGGCTATAAAGGATTTGGGGAGAACTCTTCATCCACTGTCAGACTTAAATACAATAACGACTAATACAGGCTAAGTGGCATAATGCATGTGGCATGCTCAAGCATCCGAGAATGGGCTCCTAAAAGAGGACCCTGGCCCGGATTCAGAAAGGAGTTACAATGGAGTATCTCCAGATACGCCGTCGCAACTCTGAGTGTGAGGCGTCGCATCTCTGCGCCTGATTCATAGAATCAGATACGCCTCACTGTTGCCTAGATACGAGCGGCGAACATCTCCTACGCCGTCGTATCTTGGGGTGCATATTTACGCTGGCCGCTAGGTGTCGCTTCAGTTGATTTCCGTGTAGAATATGCAAATATGCTAGATACGCCAATTCAGAAACGTACGTGCGCCCGGCGCATTAATTTACGTCGTTTACGTAAGGCTTTTTTCGGCGTAAAGTTACCCCTGCTATATGAGGCGTAGCCAATGTTAAGTATGGACGTCGGGACAGCGTCAAATTTTGCGTCGTTTGCGTAAGTCGTACGCTAATAGGGCTGTGCGTAAGTTACGTTCACGTCTAAAGCATTGACTATTTGCGGCGTAATTTGGAGCATGCGCACTGGGATACTTTCACGGACGGCGCATGCGCCATTCGTTAGGAGCGTCAATTACATGGGGTCACGAGTCATTAGCATACAACACGCCCACTACATGCCTACTTTGAATTAGGCGGGCTTACGCCGGACCAGTTACACTACGCCGCCGTAACTTAGAGCGCAAGTTCTTTCTGAATACGGGACCTGCCGCTCTAAGTTACGGCGGCGTATTGTATCTGAGATACGCTACGCCCACCGAAACGTACGCAGTTTTATCTGAATCTGGCCCATAGTGTCCATCACAGAACTTTAGAACACCTTCACCGAGGTCACAAGAGGAAAAAAGCTCTATAAAAAAAATAAAGAAGAAAAAAACAAAATAGCAGGCTAGCGGCTTTGCAATAAGGCAGACTTTACCAAACCTCTGAAACCATTCAGCGCCATTCAGACTTAAATCACTTATTGAGGAATGATTGATACCTTGGAAACAGCTGAACATGTGTGATGTTTGCAGTCGGAGCAGTTAGAGAAAACGCATTATGGCTCCCCCGTAATTTTAGATCATTTTGCTCTAAGCCGTGCCCTCATGGCACAGTGGCTCACCCTAAAGCACCCGGCCTACTGCTGTCTTAATTTTACAATGGGCGCATTCAAGGCCCCGAAAGAGGACCACGCCACTCTCCTTTTTAGAAGCTTTTAAGAGACTTTGCACTCCCCGGCTCCCGTAGGACTCAAGGCCTACTCATTCCTGCAGTTCTGTAAATAGGCTGAACCTGAGCGATTTCTTGATGCCTAGTGAAAAAAATAAAAAGAACGCTCCAGCGACTACTGTGATATCTTAGCTAAGAGCATGTAATTTAACACTGTGTGAAGAATTCTTATTAAATTATAACATGCTGCCTCTTGTAGGGCTGAATGATTTGTTGCTACACAAAAGACTCCAACAAAGACTCTTCCATATAATCAGACGCAGAAAGCCAAACACAAAGAAACAAACACAACAGCAAGGCTCAGAGATGGAGCGCCCGCCTGTAATTTTTTCGTGTTTATGTTAAGCGCTGGAGAAGCAAGGGAACTTGGGATATTTACAAAAAAGCCAGGCAATTTCATTTGGTTAGAAAAAGAAAGCATTTCCCTCAGTTTTTCATTTTTTTTCCCATTTTTTTATATTGTAGAAATGTTCGTCATTATTAATATCCTTTTCTTTGTCTATTGTTTGTGGTTCCTTTTTAAAATCTTTCATCATTGTTGGCAGCAGTAGCATAGCCAATACAAATCTAGGCACAACCCAACACAAGCCGCGTCTCTCTTTTTGCTCATGCAGGATCAAAGTAGGGATGCTCTTGTTAGGTACTTCTGCTTGTTATGCCCCTCACTACACGTGACTGATGTGTATTCGGGCACACTGATAACCCTTCTCATACCAATGCATTCCAGTAGGCGCAGACTCCTTTTGAACTTTTATTAGTACAAGATAGAGTAAAACTGAAACAGATACAAACAAGTACAATTAGTAAATAATCACACAATTAGAGCATCCCTAAATACCTAGCTAGAGACACAAAGATAAACGTACCGGAGATGGATCGGTATGGCTAACGTGGGATAGAACTCAGCAGACATGTGCTTGCTTCCAAGGAGAAAATGGAAAGAAAGGCCTGAAGATGGTGCAAAGCATTCTGGGAAGGAAATACGGAGGCTTGCATGGACCAAAACTAACCAGCTATTCTAACTAACTTAATTGAATGGAAATGGTGCGGTTAAACAAAATGTCCATTAGATGGCAGCATTGATTTAATTCAAACAAACTAAAGTCAATGAAGACTATGAGCCTTATTTAATGAAGGCATGACACTGCTATTTTGTTTAGACCTGTGGTCTTCAAACTGCGGCCCAGGGGCTGAAAAATGTTTTAGTTGACAAAATGAACACTGAACCAGATCTTCTACAGCAGTGGTTCTCAACCTGGGGGTCGGGATCCCCTGGGGGGTCGAATGATGATTTGCCAGGGGTCACCGAATCCTGGGCTGTTCCTGAAGCCCACACCACTCTCCCAGCCGCCACCCAGCAGGGCTATCCCTGGATCCTGTGGCCGCCCAGCTGGGCTGTACCTGGAGTCCACAGCCACCCACTCAGCCTCTTCGCAGGCGCCCATTCAGTTCACAACATGGCTGGGGGGCAAAGACTAGAGGTCAGCTGACTGGTGAGGAAAGTGAAGTGAGAGGGGCTAGAGGAGACCCTATCTCCTGATTTCGGCATAGGTGTCACTGCTACGAGACACCACAAAGTCAGAGACATTGTGAAGCCAGAGACACAGTGAGTAACACTACCTGTGATTATAGTTGCCAATAAAAAGGACTCAGGTAGCGCTAAATGTCTGTGGGTTGCGCAAATTACTTGTCTTGCCTTGGGTGCTGACAACCCATGCTACAACAATTATTTTATCGTTAGGGGTCCCCACAACTTGGGAAATTTTATCAAGGGGTCACAGTACTATAAGTTAGAGAACCACTGTTCTACAGGCACCCAAGCCACTCTGTGCCCTTTGCTTGCTTTTATCCGGCACTTGGGGCAATATTTCTTCTTCTGACACAAACAAAGGGTAATAGTCCCCCCCCCCCCACTGACACCAACAAAGAGGCACAATTCCTCCTAATGACACCAACACTGGGGCACAGTTGATGATTATTTGATAGGCTTCATGTCCTGCTCTCTATTGTTGATTGCCATATTATCCCTTACTTGCACCTTCCGCTTCTAAGGCCCTGTACACACGATCAGTCCAAACTGATGAAAACGGACTGAAGGTACGCCCCATCAGTCAGTTATCCTTCAGTCCAAAAATTTAGAACTTGCTTTAAAATTGAACTGATAGACTGATAACCGATAGGTCAAAACCGATGCTTAGTACGTAAAAGCATCGGTTCAAAACCCGTGCATGCTCAGAATCAAGTCGACGCATGCTTGGAAGCATTGAACTTCGTTTTTTCAGCACGTCGTTGTGTTTTACATCACCGCGTTGGACTCGATCGCTTTTTTAACTGATGCACATCAGACCATCAGTCTGCTTCATCGGTTAACAGATGAAACAGACCTTCAGTCCGTTTTCATCTGTTTGGACTGATCTTGTGTACAAGGCCTAATGGTTTGTGTCACAAACATGGTTGAGGCCGAGTTGACGAGAGGGCTACCCTTACACTTCTTGACCTGCTTCCCCTGGGGATGATGACAGGGTATAAAAAGGCACAGAGTAGCATGGGTGCCTGTAGAACATCTGGTTCACAGTGTTAATTTTGTCGACTAAAACTTTTTAGTGGACTAAATGAATACTATTTTAGTCGACTAAAGTACGAATAAAACATAAACAATTGAGATGTCTAAAATACGACTAAAACTAAAATGGCATTTTAGTCAAAAGACTAAAATGGGACTAAAACTAAAAAGCCATTTTAGTCAAAACACTAAAGCCCTGTACACAGGATCGGTTTGTCCGATGAAAACAGACCGATGGACCGTTTTCATCGGACAAACCGATCATGTGTGGGCCCCATCGGTTTGTCTTCCATCGGTGAAAAAAAATAGAACATGTTTTAAATTTTTCCTATGGATAAAAAGCTGATAGAAAAAAAACGATCGTCTGTGTGGAAGTCCATCGGTCAAAAATCCACGCATGCTCAGAATCAAGTCGACGCATGCTTTCATTTTTTCTCAGCACGTCATAGTGTTTTACGTCACTGCGTTTTGGCACGGTCGGATATTTGACCGATGGTGTGTAGGCAAGACTGATGAAATTCAGCTTCATCGGATATCCGACGAAAAAAATCCATCGGATTAGATTCCATCAAATATCCGATCGTGTGTACAGGGCTTAAGATTACAACTAAATTGAAATTTTACTTCAAAATGAACACTGGTCTGTAGTGCATATTCATACCCTCAATACCATAAATAACCTATTAGATTTTTCACTCCAGCAGTATATAATGAGTTTTAAAATTGTAGAGAAAATGTTAACTAATGTTTTTTACAATTTAATTACACTCATTAGATTTTAAACAACTAAAATGAGTTTTGGTCGACTAAAATGTACTGGAGATTTAGTCGGCTAAATACGACTAAAACAATTGCAGAAGACTAAAATGGGACTAAAACTAAAATGCCATTTTAGTCCCACAGGCACCCTCTGATTTTGGGACTAACGCCAGTGGGCTTCTTCTGCATCTACCTCCAGCAACTGTCCCCCTCTTACAAATCTCCTTTACTGACTAATCAAGGTTCCTCCTTGATATCCAGACTAGGACTATCCAAATCGGATCTACCTGAGCAAATTTCAAAAGGTTTTCAAGGGTTTTATAAAATGAAAACCCCCCTTATTGGGACCTTCTTTTGTTCTTGGACACGCACAGTTGCGCCTCTAAAATTTTGAGGGGATTTTATCCTGAGCCCATAAACCACACCTATACCATCAAGGGATTACTCTGTTCGTGTTACAAACGATTAAGAATTCATACACCGTACACTCCTGTGGCCCCTGATGATGGTCTTCTGTTTCCTCACAAGACCAGAAACGCGTCGGGCATCCTCCACCGTCCCTTGGAGAGTGTTCTTTTAATTTTATGTTGTATAATACACTGCTTTTTGTGTTGTTACCCTCTCCTCTTCTCTTACTTACACTTGGTGCACTTCTATCCTGGGTGTTGTCCATTTGCATACATTTTCGCAACTGTTGTTGTATACATATACCTTGATTGTCAAGGTTTACTTTTTAACAAGCATCAACCGTATCTTGCTTGGTCCATTTAAATAAACATTTTTATCAATTTTGAGTTTGGCCTTAAAAGTCCTTTTGTTGGGGGTATCTCTCCTTCTTTCTTACCCATTTTAGTCCTAAGGCTAAAACAAAATCGAAATTTGCTGCCAAAATTAATGCCGTGTACGCACGATCGGATTTTCCGATCGTGTGTAGCCCCATCAGAGTTTTTTTTCATCGTAAATTGGGAGTTTAGCTATAGAACTAAACTGGAGCAGATCAGTCAGTCAGTCAGTCAGTCAGAGTCAGAGGTGGAGTAGGGTGCTTCGGACCTTCCGTTACGAGCCTGCTCCCACCCAGACCTGGCAGTCAGCTACTAGGCAGACTTCCATTACCTGTGCTGCACAGGGAACAGCTACTAGGAACCAGGAATCCAGCTCTCTTTCTCTCCTCGTGGACTCCTTCATTCGCCGCAGGTAAGACCCTGCCTCTCAGGGCCTACCATCCTGGGGAACCACTGACGGCCGTCCTTCTCAGGGCAGCCGTCACTCAGACCCCTCACTGCGGCTCTCTATTCCCTCTTTGGCTCGGCATCCCCACTCGCACGGCCACCCACGATTGTGGTGGCCCCTAGACACCCCACCTGGGTGTATTTTCGGCGCTTTGCGGCGTTTTTTACACGCCCGCGCCAGCCTGCTACTTTCCGCGGCCGCCGCGCCTCAGGAAAGTCCGCGGCTTCAGCTCCGCTCCGACCGTTTCTCCCTGCGCCTGCCACCAATAGTGCAGGTCTTTCTGATTATCGCCCCTGCACCCCCAGAGGTCCCCTCCACCCCCCTGCTTAGCAACCAGATCGGTGGAATCATTTTCTTACCAACCTGGTTGCCCCCCCAGCCTGGGTCCTGTGTCTTTGCCTGGCGGCCATCTTGGTGCACCCCAGCAACAGTGACACCCAGCATCCCCCCCCCCCTTTTTTTCCCCTCATTAAGTTCAGCAGTCTTTGATCCAGGGCTTGAGCCGATCGCCTTTAGGGATCAGGAAGGAATTTTTTTTCCCTGCCGCAGCACATTGGCCAGCTTGCCCAGGGCTTTTTTTGCCTTCCTCTGGACCAAGGATTGCTGAGAGCGAGGATTCTGCGAATCCTCTCTCACCGAACACCCGCACCCCCGCCCACGGTGACTGGCAACAATGGTTAAATTGCGATACTCTGCGGAAACCATTTGGGGTCTGAGACAATTCGCAACAATATTACCTGCCGTCACCAAAAAAGCCTTAAAATCAGATCAACTTTTGAGAGTCGATCGACGATCGATCATCAAATATTTCAACCATTCAACACAGCTCAAGCACATATCATGTGCGTTGCTTAACACTAGATCAGCAGTTAAACACCGATCAGAAATCCATGATTTCTTACTACAAAACAATCTAGACTGCCTCTTTATTACAGAAAGTTGGCTGTCAGACGATTGCAACACCATTCTCGGAGAACTGGTACCAGCAAATTATCGCATCCTAACGGAAAATAGAATAGGGCAAAGAGGAGGAGGCCTGGCGGTGATTCATAAGTCTCATATTGCAATCACTAAACCGGTCCTTCAAAATCCTCTACCTTTTATGGAAACCCTTACGCTTCAACTTCAAGCTCACTCTCAGGAGACCGTTCACATTCTCCTCTGCTATAGGCCCCCTGGGCCCAAATCGCAGTTGATTTCAGCATTAACGGAGTTCATATCCACTTACTCCCTTAACAGCAATCATCTTTTGCTGCTCGGGGATTTCAATTTGTGGGCCAACTCCTCACAGGATCCCATCGCGGAGGCCTGCATCGACCACCTGGAAGGGTTAGGACTTCAGCAACTTATATGCGGACCCACGCATGCTTCAGGTCACACTCTCGACCTAATTTTCAGACAAAATCTGAAAATAAACATTTTGGGAAATGAACCTTTGCCATGGACAGACCACCATGCAATTAGCTTCATAATTCCCAGAATTCCACTAGTCATGAAAGTACCCAAGCCGGTGACAATACACTGGGCTAGATCTCAGAGGAAGCTCCACTCGGAACTCTTCAGATCTACCCTGGAAAACCGAATTGGGGCTATTCCTCCTCAGCTAGCAGCCTCAGATACATTGGATGCCATAAATGCAGCTCTGCTACAGTCAGCCGACTTAGCAGCACCAAAGCGCAAAGTCCGCAGCCGGGCAAAAAAGTCCAGCTGGTTCAATAACCAGCTGTCGCTATTGAAGCAAGAGCGCAGAAGGGCGGAAGCCGCCTGGATAAGAAGTCCTTCAGAAGACCGCCTCAACTTCTACAAAGCAGTAACTACACGATATCACAAGGAAATTTTCAAAGCCAAAAAACTTTACTTTTCCATGGTGATTAACAGCGCAATGAATCGCCCACGCGAACTATTCAGGATGGTCACCCAGACCATGAATCCGGGATGTCTTGAAGTCCCCACTTCAGACACCCAAGAGTTCTGCAATGAACTATCGGATTTCTTCATCAACAAAATTGAAAAAATTCGGGTAAGTATTCGGCAAAACAATACTCCACTCAGCCCCCTCTTCAATCAAAACACCGACGGAACGCCTCTACAATCAACTAAGTTCACTTTGGAACCCATCTCCATTGATACCACTAAAAAATTCATTGGTGCGCTGCGCAACAGCACAGCACCCAATGACATTATTCCCACCAAGCTACTGAAGGAATGTGCCGACATCCTGGCGCCTCCGATCACACAGCTTATAAATCAGTCATTTAAGGAAGGCATAGTGCCTTCCCTGCTGAAAGAGGGCACAATACTGCCGATCTTGAAAAAAACTAATTTGGATCCTATGGACCCAACTCACCGCCGTCCCATAACAGGTCTAAATGCTCTGTCCAAGATAATGGAGAAAGTGGTGGTAAATCAGCTGCAACAGCATCTGGATACCCACAACCTACTCGATCCATTTCAATCCGGGTTCCGTCCCGGACACGGGACAGAAACGGCCTTACTGAAAATATGGGACGATGCGCTCGAGGCCGCAGACGAAGGAGAATCGTGTCTCCTGGTTCTGCTGGACCTAAGCGCAGCCTTTGACACAGTAGACCATAAATTGCTACTGAGACGACTAACAGAAGTCGCCGGAGTCTCAGAAGATGCCTTACCATGGTTCTCCTCTTTTCTCGGAAACCGATCACAAACAGTGAAACTGGGATCTTTCACGTCAGAAAAACGCACGGTGCCATGTGGGGTCCCCCAAGGATCCCCCCTATCACCGGTGCTGTTTAATATCTATCTTCGTCCTCTCTTTGATATTATCAGTAGCCAAGAACTACTCTATCACTCTTATGCAGACGACACGCAGTTGTATTTTCGCATCTGCCAAAAAAAGGATCATCATCTCAGATTAGAGAAATGTCTCTCTTCAATAGAAAACTGGATGACTAAGAGTTATCTCAAACTCAATAGCGCTAAAACAGAACTCTTTATGTTCAATGCCAGTCGGAAGAGACAACCGACAACAAACTGGACACCTTCGCCCATCCTGGGTCAGACCATCTCCCCTAGCTCCAAAGTCAAAAGTCTAGGAGTCACGTTTGACACCTTCATGACAATGGACGCACAAATAGGGTCAGTAGTCAGCGGGACGCACCATTTGATGCGCCTACTACGCAGACTTATTCCATTTATTCCCAAAGAAGACATAGCAGTCGTGGTGGGAACAATCGTGAATTCCAGACTGGACTATGCAAATGCCCTCTACCTCGGGCTCCCCAAGTACCAAATCGCTCGTCTTCAAGTCGTACAGAATACGGCCGCTAGACTGGTGACTGGGAAAAAATCTTGGGAATCAATCTCACCTTCACTGAGATCCCTTCACTGGTTGCCAGTGAAAGACAGAATTGCATTCAAAGCACTCTGCCTGACACATAAGTGCATCCATGGGAAGGCTCCTAGATATCTATGCGACAAGATCAAAACGCACAATTGCAACCGCATTCTGCGATCCACCGACCAAAATCTGGTCAAGGTTCCTAAAACCAAATACAAGTCCAAAGGAGAAAGAAGGTTTGCTTTCCAGGGCCCCAGGCTTTGGAATGCTTTACCAACCAGCATTCGGTTGGAGCAAAACCACCTGTCTTTCAGAAGGCAGATCAAAACCCTGCTTTTCTGAAGGCATGAGACACAAACAACTAGCGCCCAGAAGCGATTCAGTTCGCATGTGCCGCGCTATATAAATTTTTCATTCATTCATTCATTCAACATGTTCTATTTTTCTCTGATGGAATTCCGGTGTGATTTGGCCGGGCAAAAGCCTGATCGTGTGTACAAGGCATTGCACTGCTGGCTCAGATTATTTTTAAAGCAGATGCGGAGCTGAACCAGACCAGCTGGCAGCAGGCAGATTCTGGACCTTCGTTGTCAGATGGGCAGTGGTCAGCAACAACCAGGCAGCAGGTGTACAGATCAGGAATCAGGAACAGGTCAGGGCCAGGCGAGCAGAAGAAGTAACAAAACAGCAAGCAAGAAGCAGGGTCGTGTCACAAGCCAGAGTCAGCAACAGAGGTCCAGGAACAGCAAGCTGGGTCAAGATACAGATGAACACAGGATCAGGTCACAAGCAGAAGGAGCTGATGACCACTCTGCACTGAACCTGAGTCCTGTCAGGATAGGTTAACCAGAGGACAACAGTCTGATGGACCGTTTTCATCGGTCAAAGCCGATCGTGTGTGGGCCCCATAGGTTATTTAACCATCGGTTAAAAAAAAGCCAACTTGCTTTAAATTTAACCGATGGATTCCTAACCGATGGGTCAAAACCGATCGTTAGTAGGCAAAAAAAATCCACTCATGCTCAGAATAAAGTCGACGCATGCTTGGAAGCATTGAACTTCGTTTTTTTTCAGCACGTCGTTGTGTTTTACGTCACCGCGTTCTGACACAATCGTTTTTTTAACCGATGGTGTGTAGGCGCGACGGACCATCAGTCAGCTTCATCGGTTAACTGATGACAACGGTCCTTCAGACCGTTCTCATCGGATGGACTGATCGTGTGTACGAGGCTTAAGGCTTTAAATAGGCCACTTGGCTCCAAAAGTCCTTCAAACATGCATGCTCACTCAAATGAGCACATGCAGAACGCTAATGCTCGTGTGCACGTGCTCGTGTAGATGTGCACAGGATCCTAATGCTGTGCACAGCTTTATGGACCCTTCGGCAAGCAAATGCATTCATTTGAACATGGCATTCTTTTGAACAGGTGCATTCCTTTGAGCATGGTCATGAGCATGGCTTTCCTAATAGTAAGACTGAAAAAGGTCACCAGTTTCCCAAGTCTCGTCTAAATTTAGCCTGTTTAGTAGCTTTTAAATTTCTTCGCATCTTCTCGCCCTACTTTTTTAGAATTGAATTGTATTATATGAAATCCTCCCTTTTTTTTTTTTTACATGGCTCCGTGCCTAATAAGCTCTCTTCCTTTTGAGTAGTAAGATCCTGCAGGTGAAGTTTTTCTTTGATGAGACCCATTACCACCATTCCATGGCATATTTTTTTTTTTTTGTGATTGATATATTTGCCATAAATTGTCATAATGACATCTGGATGTTAGCTCGTGTAGTATAAGACAATGTTGTTGTCATGGATATGCAATAGTCTGGCAGCTTACCTGTTTCCATCTGTCCATTAAGAGGCCTGACTCTGTTCTGGTTACCTTCTTATGTCCTCTCCTTCCTGTATGGCCCCACCCAGGCCATCCCAGGAAGTCTATATTTACTGTTGCACTACAGGCCTGCAGTGCTGTTCAACAGTGTTGTTTGCTTTAGTTCCTGTCTGCAGTGTGCTACGATTATCTTCCTGTGTACCATTTATGGCTCGTCCTTGACTTCTCCTGTTTGTCTGTGATCTTGACCTTTTGCCTGTCCCTCGGTTACCCCTGACCCTCGGCTTACCCATCACTACCGCTTGTCTGCTTGCTGCTTCCCCTCTCTCCCTGCGGAGTGTGACCTAGGGGATCCCAGGGGTCGCGACCTGGATCCAGCTGCGGCGAAGGTCATCCTCACCACTAGAGGCTCTGGTGAACACAAAGCTGGATCTTAGACTCCGCACCCTGGGCGATCTTGGGTTCAATCTTCCTCTCTTATTGCAGCAGTCGGTCATAGGTTTCACTACCCTGTGGTGCATCCCTGACCCCCAACGGGGTGCACTTGTCACCTGGCCACAGGTGACCTGACAGTTGTCTTTTCTTAATGTGGCCCGTGGTGAAGGGTATTGGGTAGCAGTGCACCGATACCGGTATCGTTGCCGACACTAAGCATTTGTACAAGTACTTGTACTCGTGCAAATGCTCTGATACTAAAACCGATATCTTTTATTGAGATTCCATTGCGACTTGCATCGACTTCTGTTAACCCTGTCGCACCCGTGCTATAGCCGAAAGATGGCTACAGCATGGGCCTAAATTGCCAGGAGGGCGTCAATGAGACTCAGCCGATCCCAGTACCTTACCACGTGATCAGCTGTCACCTGAAGACAGCTGATCATGTGATGTAAACAGAGATGGTAATTGGAGGAGAGAAAAAAAACACCTGATCACCAGCTTCTGTCAGAGCAGGGGTCTCCAAACTGAAATGTGGCCCTTTGCTAGCCTTTATCTGGCCCTTTTGGCACTATTTGTCCCAATGATACCAACAACAGAGCACTTTTTCTACTACTAATACCAATGATGGGATACTATTCCTGCTACTAATTAGGGGCACTACTCCTCCTTCTATTGACCACCAACTCTGGAGCCATATTTATTCTCACTGATGCCGGGCCTGGACATTTTCTGCCCCTTCCTGCTGGGTGCAATCCGGCCCTCCTGAAGTCTTAAGGACAATAAACTGGCCCTTTGTTAGAAAAGTTTGGAGACCCCTGTGTCAGAGGGATATCGGTCCCAAACAGAGAGCCACCACCACCTGATCTGTGCCCATCAGTGCCACCTAACAGTGCATAACATTGCCGCCTACCAGTGCCCAGCAGTGCCACCTATCAATGCTGCCAATCAGTGCATCATCATCAGTGCTGGTTATCAGTGTCACCTACCAGTGCCCATCAGTGCCACCTATCAGTGCTACCTACAGTGAGGGAAAACATATTTGATCCCCTGCTGATTTTGTACGTTTGCCCACTTACAAAGAAATGATCAGTCTATAATTTTAATAAGATTTTAATTAAATTTTGAAATAAGTATTTGACCCCTTCGCAAAACATGACTAATAGCTGGATTCAGGTAGGGTGGCTTACTTTTGAGGCGGCGTAGCGTATCGCATATACGCTACGCCGCCGGAAGTCAGAGAGGCAAGTGCTGTATTCACAAAGCACTTGCCTCCTAAGTTACGGCGGCATAGCGTAAATGGGCCGGCGTAAGCGCGCCTAATTCAAATGAGGATGAGGGGGCGTGTTTTATGTAAATTACTCGTGACCCGACGTGATTGACATTTTTTACGAACTGTGCATGCGGCGTCCATGGACATATCCCAGTGTGCATTGCTCCAAAGTACACCGCAAGGACGTATTGGTTTTGACGTGAACGTAAATTATGTCCAGCCCTATTCACGGACGACTTATGCAAACAATGTACATTTTTTAAATTTCGACGCGGGAACGACGGCCATACTTAATATTGGCTAGGCCAGCTATTTGTTCGACTAACTTTACTCTGCAAAACGCCTTACGTAAACGGCGTATCTTTACTGCGACGGGCAAGCGTACGTTCGTGAATCGGCGTATCTCGCTGATTTACGCATTCTAGGGGTAAATCAGCATTCACGCCCCTAGTGGCCGGCGGAACTAGACAGCTAAGATACGACGGCGCAGGCTGTCATATCTTAGCTAGGTTTAAATGTATGTCAGTTTGAGAATACACTTAGGCCCCGTACACACGAGAGGATCCATCCGCTGGAATTGATCCGCGGACCGGCTCCAGCGGATAGATCCCCTGGTGTGTACAATCCAGCAGATCTGTTTCCGCGGATTTTTATCCCCTGGGATGGATTTCAAGCGGATAAAAATTTGAAGACATGCTTTCAAATCTATCCGGTTGAATCCATCCCAACGGATTGATCCGCTGGTCTGTACAGACTCACCGGATCAATCCGTCCGAATGAATCCCCCGCATGCGTCGTAATGATTCGACGCATGCGTGGAATTCCTTATCTGACAGCGTCGCGCACGTCGCCGCGTCATCATCGCGGCGACGGCGTGACACGTCATCGCGATGGGATTTCGGCACGGATTTCGATCCGATGGTGAGTACACTCCATCGGTGGACCGTATCCGCGGATAAATCCTCTCGTGTGTACTAGGCCTTAAACATACGACGGTTTAGATTGCGAGTTACGACGGCGCATTTACTGATACGCCGTCGTAACTCTTTGTGAATCTAGCTATTAGTACTTGGTGGAGAAACCCTTGTTGGCAATCACAGAGGCAAGACGTTTCTTGTAGTTGGCCACCAGGTTTTCACACATCTCAGTCAATGAATGTAACCGCTGGTGGGACCTTGGTGTCGCATTTTGGTATATAAAGCCTCGTACACACGATCAGTCCATCCGATGAGAACGGTCTGAAGGACCGTTGTCATCGGTTAACCGATGAAGTTGACTGATGGTCCGTCGCGCCCACACACCATCGGTTAAATAACCGATCGTGTCAGAACGCGGTGACGTAAAACACGACATGCTGAAAAAAACTAAGTTCAATGCTTCCAAGCATGCGTCGACTTGATTCTGAGCATGTGTGGATTTTGAACCGATGGTCGTGCCTACTAACGATCGGTTTTGACCTATCGGTTAGGAATCCATTAGTTAAATTTAAAGCAAGTTGGCTTTTTTTTAACTGTTGGTTAAACAACCTATGGGGCCCACACACGATCGGTTTTGACCGATGAAAACGGTCCATCAGACCGTTGTCCTCTGGTTAACCTATGGTGTGTACGAAGCCTTATGCCACGTACAGACGGTCGTTTTAGGTGATGAAAAAAAAACGACGTTTTAAATCATGAAATAAAACAACGTTTTTGAAACATCATTTTCAAAAACGACGTTGCCTACACACCATCGTTTTTTTCACAATGCTCTAGCAAAGCGAGGTTACGTTTCACCACTTTTTTCCATTGAAACTAGCTTCTGGGCATGCGCGGGTTTAAAAACTTCGTTTTAATTGTCGTTTTTTGCTACACACGGTCAATTTCTGTGAAACAAAAAACGACGTTTTGAAAAACGACACAAAAAATTCGAGCATGTTCGAATTTTTTTTTGTCGTTTTTCAGAAGACATAAAACGACGTTTTCCCCCACACACGATCATTTTAAATGACGTTTTCATAAACGTTGTTTTTTTTCATCACAAAAAACGACCGTCTGTACGCGGCATTAGACCCTGTACACACGATCAGTCCAAACTGATGAAAACGGACTGAAGTTCAGTTTCATCGGTCCACCGATGAAGCAGACTGATGGTCTGATGTGCCTACACACCATCGTGTGTACAGGGCCTTACTGTCAGGTGACCGCATGTCCTACTGTCCTTTAACATCAGTGGCCAGTGTACCCCTGTACCCTTTTTCAGTGCACACAGCTCCTACACCTCCTCTCTGTATGTGAATCACACAGCACAGGAAGCAGATGCTCAACCAAATGTCTAGGAACGGTTATTGTCTTCCACCAAATGTCTTGTGAAGGCTGCAGGGAGCGCTGGCTCGCCTCCCTCTCTTCTCCACTCTGCTTCAGTGCACAATTCCAGTATTAGATGATGCCCTACATCAGCACTTCTCCAATCTGAGCAACAGCTAATGATGACAAACCAATGAGAAATAGATAGCGCTCATTTGCATAAAAATTAAAATACATCTAAAGGCGCTTTCTTCCCCCCCCCATTCCGTGTGCGAACAGTTGCACAGCCAATGGCTACGTCTTTTTTTTTTTTTTCTGACAGTGATCAGATTTCACTTCTTAAAGAGAGATTTGCATGCAGATTTGTTGAGCGTTTTATTTAGATCGGGCTATAATTAAGTAAGCATTCAGCGCGCAAGAAATATCTTTTCTGCAAGCATCTGAATAGGTTTAACTCAGCTGCTGCCAAGAAGACTGGAAGGATCATAATACTAGGAATACACATTGCAATCTCATGAGGCAGCACTTTCTTACAGTCACAAACACGTATGGTAAAGGAATGGGTGTCTGCAGATGTTCACCGGAGAAATCAGAATACATTTGGAATATGCTGTCCTTACTTCAGGTTTCTAACTGTAATGCCGCGTACACACGACCGTTTTTCAGGTTGTAAAAAATTACATTTTTAACCACTTCCGGACCGCCGCATGTACATTTACGTCGGCAGAATGGCACGGCTGGGCACATTGCCGTACCTGTACGTCCCTGCCTAGACGTGGGTCGGGGGTCCGATCGGGACCCCCCCCGTACATGCGGCGGTCCCCGTGGCTTCAGGAGCGATCCGGGACGACGGCGTGGCTATTTGTTTATAGCCACTCCGTCGCGATCGCTCCCCGGAGCTGAAGAACGGGGAGAGCCGTATGTAAACACGGCTTCCCCGTGCTTCACTGTGGCGGCTGCATCGATCGAGTGATCCCTTTTATAGGGAGACTCGATCGATGACGTCAGTCCTACAGCCACACCCCCCTACAGTTGTAAACACACACTAGATGAACCCTAACTCCTACAGCGCCCCCCTGTGGTTAACTCCCAAACTGCAAACTGCATTGTTTCACAGTAAACAATGCATTTTTATAGCATTTTTTTGCTGTGAAAATGACAATTGTCCCAAAAATGTGTCAAAATTGTCAGATGTGTCCGCCATAATGTCGCGGTCACGAAAAAAGTCGCTGATCGCCGCCATTAGTAGTAAAAAAAAAAATATTAATAAAAATGCAATAAAACTATCCCGTATTTTGTAAACACTATACATTTTGCGCAAACCAATCGATAAGCGCTTATTGCGATTTTTTTTTTTACCAAAAATGGGTAGAAGAATACGTATAAACTGAGGGGAAAAAATGATTTTTTATATATTTTTGGGGGATATTTATTATAGCAAAAAGGAAAAAATATAGAATTTTTTTCAAAATTGTTGCTCTATTTTTGTTTATAGCGCAAAAAATAAAAACCGCAGCGGAGATCAAATAACACCAAAAGACAGCTCTATTTGTGGGAAAAAAAGGACGCCAATTTTGTATGGGAGCCACGTCGCACGACCGCGCAATTGTCTGTTAAAGCGACGCAGTGACGAATCGCAAAATCTGGCCGGGTCCTTTAGCTGTATAAAAGGTCCGGGTCTTAAGTGGTTAAGGTGGTAATTAATCTCACTTGGTGCCTTACCTGCATTAAATTAGCCTCAGAACCTGTGTAATTCATATGTGTTCGGGTTTAAAGGAATGAGGTGGCATCCCTAGGTGGCGCCACCCCTCCTACATGGGCAGAGCTGCTCGGAAAGTGCACAAGTGCAATCACTACCACCTTGTGGACAGGCAGACCAACAAGGTCTGCCAACGAAGCACAACTGCCACCATCTTGTTGAATGGCCGGCCTGCACCCAGGGATTTCGAATTTCTGGTTGACATCATGTGGGGCGGACAGGGACAGCCAAAGGGTCAGATGTGGCCCATAAAATGCCCAGGTCTGTTGTAGACAACCGTGCTCTTCCAATCTTGTGGTAACAATTAATCGAAGACCTATTCCTGTTCCAGCATGACTGTGCCAATGTGTAGAAAACCAGCTCCATAAAGACATGTTTTGACCAGTTTGGTGCGGAAGAACTCGAGTGTCCCGCACAGAGCCCTGACCCCAACCCTACTGAACACCTGTAGGATGAATCGGAATGCTGATTGCACACAGATTCACATTAATTGCGAACATTCACCCAGCAAATTGAATATTCACCCTGCTTAGTAAACAACCTTTGTATCTTTAGTAAATCAACCACAATGGGTGTAACTCTGTGCGAACTGGAAAACCCAAGAGACTGCAAAATGACATATCAGACATCTGTGTGCGTGCCACCTTACACCTGCCTTATTACTAACACTTGTTCACACTTCCCTGCTGAGCGCCATTCAGGCACTAAATAAATTCCCCACTGAGGAGCTTAATTGGTAGCCACCTAACTAGGTCTCCGGTTTTGAATTCTTCTGGATCAACAGCATTAAAAAGGGAAGCTGTCAGGATAAAAGTGTGGCGACGGGGATTGCTACCTTGCTTTCGAAAGGGGCGAGCTCTGCCATTGTTATCCTGCTTTACCTTACCTACAGTGGCCCAGATTCAGTAAGCAATTGCGCCTGCGTAACCATAGTTACGCAGCGCAATTGCTGACTTGCGCCGGCGTAACGAGTTCTCCTGATTCAGAGAACTCGTTACGCCGACTGCAGCCTAAAATCTGCGTGGCATAAGGCTCTTATGCCACGCAGATTTTAGGCTGCATTCTTGCGATGACCGCTAGGGGGCGTTCCCATTGTGGTCAGCGTATAGTATGCAAATTGCATACTTACGCCGATTCACAACGTTGCGCGAGCCCTGCGTACACAAATTACGTAGTTTGCGTACGTCGGGTTTCGCGTAAGGTTGCACATCCTACTAGCAGGTGCAGGCAAAGCTATAGGATACCCGTCGTTCCCGCGTCGCGACATTCGAAATTTACGTGATTTGCGTAAGTGATTCGTGAATGGCGCTGGACGCCATTCACGTTCACTTTGAAGCAAATGACGTCCTTGCGACGTCATTTGCCGCAATGCATGTCGGGAAAGTTTCCCGACGGTGCATGCACTCGGCACGGGAGCGCGCCTAATTTAAATGATTCCCGCCCCCTACGGGATCATTTACATTAGGCGCCCTTACGCAGGGCAATTTTAAAGAGCGCACACGCAATTTACAGAGCTACTGCTCCGTGAATCGCGCGCAGCGCAGATAATTTGCGGGGGCGCAGGGAAAAAACGCTGCCCTGTGCCTCCGTAAAAAGGGGCAAATCGTACCTGAATCTGGGCCAGTGTATGCTTGTGCTAAATACAATACAACCTGTTGGATACATCTCTATGGTTAGTGGCCTTTTTTCCTTGTTTTGTCTCCCTAATACACCGCAAGTACAAAGAAAATACCAGATGATCTGCCAAAAATCCATTTGAGTTGACATTGATGCCACTGCTGCATTGAAATCCCAAACAGAGTTGGTAGCCCTGTCCAGGTCTCTTCCACTAGACTGCAGAATGGCTAGGGGGAGATGTTCTGTAGTTCAGCAGGAGATGATCTTTCCTATGTGAGTGTTTTAGCCAGACTGGCCATTTGCCGGCCTGAACGAGGCCATGTGGGGAAGCTAGGGTTGCCACCTTTTCTTTAAGTCAAACCCAAACACTTCAGTGGGGCACGGCAATTTTTTTTTATACATATATTTCGCTAATAAATAACATTTCTAATCATGTGAAGTTAATAACAAGAGTTACTTACATCAAAGTCCACAGAGTTCCCCTTTTATATCTGAACTCGCAGAGTTCCCTTTCACTGTACGGGGGGACTCTGTAGACTCTGTAAGGGACAACTCTGGGGACTCTAACATAAGGGATGCTCTGGGAACACTGAGAACTCTGATGTACGAAGAAGACTCTCCAAGCAGAAGCGAACGCATACGTGAGTAGCGCCCGCATATGTAAACGGTATTCAAACCACACATGTGAGGTATCGCCGCGATCGTTAGATCGAGAGCAATAATTCTAGCTCTAGACCTCCTCTGTAACTCAAAACATGCAACCTGTAGAATTTTTTAAACGTCGCCTATGGAGATTTTAAAGGGTAAAAGTTTGTTGGCATTCCACGAGCGGACGCAATTTTGAAGCGTGGCATGTTGGGTATCAATTTACTCGGCGTAACATTATCTTTCACAATATAAAAAAAAAATTGGATTAACTTTACTGTTGTCTTATTTTTTTTAATTAAAAAAAGTGTATTCCCCCCCCCAAAAAAAGTGCGCTTGTAAGACCGCTGCGCAAATACGGTGTGACAAAGTATTGCAACGATCGCCATTTTATTCTCTAGGGTGTTAGAATAAAAAAATATATATATAATGTTTTGGGGGGTTCTAATCAGAGGGAAGGAGATGGCAGTGAAAACAGTGGAAAAAACTAATTAGAGCTGCTGTTTTACTTGTAATGCCAACGGCCACCACCAGATGGCGCCAAGTCATAGAAGGTAGCTTGGGCCTTCACAAGGCAGCAAAGCCGCGGCCTCAATTACCGGCCGTCGCGGGGGGGCGCACGGAGGCACAGGATCCTCAATTACCGGCGGGCGACAGGTCACAATTTCTTGTTGCAATTGCGACCGGGTGCCCGGATTTTGTCGAGCCCTGGTCTATCACATAAAATCCCAATAAAATACATTACGTTTTTTTGGTTGTAACAATTTCAAGGGGTATGAATACTTTTTCAAGGCACTGTCTAATATTTTTTTTCTTTTAAAACAAATTCTCCGTGACCCAACACTTACTGGCTCAGATTCAGGTAGCCTTGCGCTTTTTTTACGTAGGCGCAGGGCACCGTTTTTGCCCTGCGCCCCCGCAAATTTTCTGCGCTACCCGCGATTCACGGAGCAGTAGCTCCGTAAATTGCGTGGGCGCTCCGGCAAAATGCCCGGCGTAAGCGCGCGCAATTTAAATGATCCCGTAGGGGGGCGGGAATCATTTAAATTAGGCGCGTTCCCGCGCCGAGCGTAGGGCGCATGCTCCGTCGGGAAACTTTCACGACGTGCATTGCGGTAAATGACGTTGCAAGGACGTCATCTGCTTCAAAGTGAACGTGAATGGCGTCCAGCGCCATTCACGATTCACTTACGCAAACGACGTAAATTTCAAATTTTGCGACGCGGGAACGACGGGTATACTTTAGCATTGGCTGCCCCTGCTATTAGGGGCAGCCTTACGCTAAACACGCCGTACGCAAATGACGTAAACTGCGTACGCAGGGCGCGCGTACCGTAGTGAATCGGCGTTAGTATGCAATTTGCATACTCTACGCTGACCACTACGGGAACGCCACCTAGCGGCCTGCGTAAGAATGCAGCCTAAGATATGAGGGCATAAGAGCCTTATGCCACGCATATCTTAAGCTGTAGTCGGCGTAACGAGCTCTCTGAATCAGGAGAAGTCGTTACGCCGGCGCAAGTAAGCAATTGCGCTGCGTAACTATGGTTACGCAGACGCAATTGCTCTCTGAATCCGGGCCACTGAATGTATCTAGTTACAAGAGAAAGGTATGATAAAGATTGGGAGACATCAATAACATCACATCGTTTTTTTGTTTTTTTTTCGCCTTTTCAGCCCAAGTCTTTCTATGACCAAGCTATGGTTGCGCTTTATGAATATTGACAAGAGCGAGCTGTAGTGTTGGAGCCGCCAGCGTCAGAATTTGTCACTGTCACCTTTTACAAATGTTGCCCATTGTTAAGGAAATTGTATGTGTAAGGTAAGACTGGCCAAGACAAGAAGGAGGCCGGGGTACGAGGCGGGGGGAGACGAGGAAACAACACTTTTCTGTGTCCTATTATTCCGCCACAACAAGCCATAAATAATGGTGACAAGTTTTCCGTTTTCCCCCCCGCGCCTCTGTGAAAGTCCTTGACCCAAGCTCCGGCTCCCTGTCTGTAGTGTTCGGGGGTGCCAGGCATCGGCATGATAGATAATACCGTATAGCCACTGACAGCTGGATGGATTTTCCCGTTTGTGTTCGGGACGGGATCAGATATGCTGTATAAAGCAATAACAAAGCATCGGCGCAGACACGCTAAGAAAATATTAACCGCCTCGCTGCTAGGTCATTCCTCAACGCTCAGCGTCAAATCCACGCCGATACTTTGTATAAATTGGGTCTTCTGACTACCAAGTCCATAGAATGCGGTCCTATTTAACTACTTAAGGATCGGGCCTATTTTTCAGACTTGGTGTTTACAAGTTAAAATCAGTTTTTTTTTTATAGAAAATTACTTAGAACCAGGCCCAGACTGGGACAAAAAATAGGCCCTGGCATTGTAGACTGAGCAACCCCAGAGGGGGGGGGGGGGGCGGTGGCGCTTCACAGCGGTGGTTAATGATGGGATGTGGGGTTCCAGCACCTTGAACCTCTAGACCCCTTTACATTACACAGCACCCTGCATCTCTGGACCCCTTTACATTACACAGCACCCTGCACCTCTGGGCCCCTTTACATTACACAGCACCCTGCACCTCTGGACCCTTTTACATTACATAGCACCCTGCACCTCTGGACCCTTTTACATTACACAGCACCCTGCATCTCTGGGCCCCTTTACATTACACAGCACCCTGCACCTCTGGACCCTTTTACATTACACAGCACCCTGCACCCCTGGACCCCTTTACATTACACAGCACCCTGCACCTCTGGACCCCTTTACATTACACAGCACCCTGCACCTCTGGACCCCTTTACATTACATAGCACCCTGCACCTCT
Organism: Rana temporaria; assembly: GCF_905171775.1. Classification (NCBI taxonomy): domain Eukaryota; kingdom Metazoa; phylum Chordata; class Amphibia; order Anura; family Ranidae; genus Rana; species Rana temporaria. Next base: position 9,165,688 of record NC_053500.1, on the reverse strand, counting down.
GGGCCCTTTTACATTACACAGCACCCTGCACCTCTGGACCCTTTTACATTACACAGCACCCTACACCTCTGGACCCCTTTACATTACACAGCACCCTACACCTCTGGACCCCTTTACATTACACAGCACCATGCACCTCTGGACCCTTTTACATTACATAGCACCCTGCACCTCTGGACCCTTTTACATTACACAGCACCACTGGGCCCCTTTACATTACACAGCACCCTGCACCTCTGGACCCCTTTACATTACACAGCACCCTGCACCTCTGGACCCTTTTACATTACACAGCACCCTACACCTCTGGACCCCTTTACATTACACAGCACCCTGCACCTCTGGGCCCCTTTACATTACACAGCACCCTGCACCTCTGGGCCCCTTTACATTACACAGCACCCTGCACCTCTGGACCCCTTTACATTACACAGCACCCTGCACCTCTGGACCCTTTTACATTACACAGCACCTCTGGGCCCCTTTACATTACACAGCACCCTGCACCACTTTACATTACACAGCACCCTGCACATCTGGACCCCTTTACATTACACAGCACCCTGCACCTCTGGACCCCTTTACATTACACAGCACCCTGCACCTCTGGACCCTTTTACATTACACAGCACCTCTGGGCCCCTTTACATTACACAGCACCCTGCACCTCTGGACCCTTTTACATTACACAGCACCTCTGGGCCCCTTTACATTACACAGCACCCTACACCTCTGGCCCCCGTTACAATACACAGCACCCTGCACCTCTGGACCCCTTTACATTACACAGCACCCTGCAACTCTGGACCCTTTTACATTGCATAGCACCTCTGGACCCCTTTACATTACACAGCACCCTGCACCTCTGGACCCTTTTACATTACACAGCACCTCTGGGCCCCTTTACATTACACAGCACCCTGAACCTCTGCACCCCTTTACATTACACAGCACCCTGCACCTCTGGACCCCTTTACATTACACAGCACCCTGCACCTCTGGACCCTTTTACATTACACAGCACCCTACACCTCTGGACCCCTTTACATTACACAGCACCCTACACCTCTGGACCCCTTCACATTACACAGCACCCTGCACCTCTGGACCATTTTACATTACACGGCACCCTGCACCCCTTTACATTACACAGCACCCTGCACCTCTGGACCCCTTTACATTACACAGCACCCTGCACCTCTGGACCCCTTTACATTACACAGCACCCTGCACCTCTGGACCCCTTTACATTACACAGCACCCTGCACCTCTGGACCCCTTTACATTACACAGCACCCTGCACCTCTGGACCCCTTTACATTACACAGCACCCTGCACCTCTGGACCCATTTACATTACACAGACACCCCCCTAACAGTGCTGGACCCCCTGCATGTTACACTGGGGGGAGACGTGACATGCGGACCACCGTTCCCCACTGGGCATATGCTCGCTATGCCCTATGGCCAGTCCGGGCCTGCTTAGAACCCTCAAACATTATATATATTTTTTTTTGTGTACACTGCAAACAGCCAGATTTCTATGACAAAATGCAGGCGTCCCAATACTTCTGACAATATAGTGTATATGAATGGTTATCTTCAGAAAACATAGGGAACAACTTGTCATGTGACTTTGATGGCCAAGTGTGAATGGAGCCCTATGCCCTGAACACACGATCAGTTCGTCTGATGAAAACGGACCGATGGACCGTGAAAAAAAATAGAACCTGTTTTAAATTTTTCTTATGGTTAAAAAAAACGATAGAATAAAAAACGATCGTCTGTGGGGAAATCCATCGGTCAAAAATCCACGCATGCTCAGAATCAAGTCGACGCATGCTCGGAAGCATTAAACTTCATCGGATATCTGGATGTGTTAATAAAACCTGTTTTGCATCACCTCTCCTTCATCTCTGAGGCCCCGTACACACGACAGAGTTTCTCGGCAGAATTCACCGAGAAACTCGGTCAAAACCCGGATTCTGCCGAGAAACTCTGTCGTCTGTACAGTTTTGGATCGATGGAGCCGCCGAGGAGCTCGACGAGAAAATAGAGAACATGTTCTCTATTTTCTCGTTGTTCTATGGGAGAAGGCGGCCCGCCGAGCTCCTAGGCGGCTTCATCCCAAAACTCGACGAGGAACTCGACGTGCCAAGCACGTCGAGTTCCTCTGTCGTGTGTACGGGGCCTGAGGAACAGCCCTGTTATTAGGGTAGTAAAGTAGGAATGTTCTTGGTCCTGTAGGTGTAGTGTAGCTGTGATAGCGCACACAGGTATGTCCAGAGTTCTTTGTGTGTGTGGTCTGTCCGTGTGTGTTATTGGTGGCAGGTATGGAAGAATAATGGCTCAGCCGCTCAGATCATTCATCATAGTGAAAGATGTTCCAGCCGTGATGCGGGAGAGACTGATGTAGATCAATGTCTCATTTCTCCTGCAATTTGATTGGCCGCCGCACTCCAGATTAGCCAGAGATAAACACATTCCAGTCAATACGATTGTATATCCACGCCGGTGATATGCCGGGGGGGGGGGGGGCGGCTGATGGCACATCTCCCGCACTGTGTCATGTTTCAGGGGGATCTCTGGGCCGTATCATAATAAAAGTCATCTGTTCTCTTCCAGAAGCTACGTACCGGTATCATCAGGGGCTGGAGTGCCAGATACATACGTGACCCAGCACATGGCATCACAACCTGCCTTTCTACTATCTTACTCCAAGTCCTGATCAAAGGATACCTAAAAGAAATGGAGTGTGGAATGCTCAATCTATTGCCAGAATCCCTTGTTTTTACATACAAAGCCCCTATATTTTTATTTGGGACTTTGAGGGCAATATACAATCCATACACAACTTTTCTTACAAAGCAATCATACCAATCTTTATTACAATGCATTAAAGCACTAATAAAGTTACACGTCGGCTGCCATTTTTACACATGTATGTAGGAGTATCCCCGTAGGGGCTGCCAAGTGATGTGGCCCACCTGTCACCCTTCCCAGCCCGGCATTCACTTCCCAGACACGCCAAGACAATGAACAGTCCTTTGGCTTTGTTTTATTGAGGGAATTCAAATTGGATGGGGTGTGGGAAATATGGGATACCCAGTGGAATAATAGCAAAGTTGCTAGGGACAATTATGTACACTCTTTGTACACTTCTCCAGACTCCTCCAGCACAACTCTTCATTTCCTATTTAGTGGTTCGCGCCATTCCTCCTGAATGTTGCTTCCTATCTAGTGGTTCGCTCCATTCCTCCAGAATGTCGGTTCCTATCTAGTGGTTCACTCCATTCCTCCTGAATGTTGCTTCCTATTTAGAGGTTCGCTCCATTCCTCCTGAATGTTGCTTACTATCTAGTGGTTCGCTCCATTCCTCCTGAATGTTGCTTACTATCTAGTGGTTCGCTCCATTCCTCCTGAATGTCGCTTCCTATTTAGTGGTTCGCTCCATTCCTCCTGAATGTTGCTTCCTATCTAGAGGTTCGCTCCATTCCTCCTGAATGTTGCTTACTATCTAGTGGTTCGCTCCATTCCTCTTGAATGTTGCTTCCTATCTAGAGGTTCGCTCCATTCCTCCTGAATGTTGTTTCCTATTTAGAGGTTCGCTCCATTCCTCCTGAATGTCGCTTCCTATCTAGAGGTTCGCTCCATTCCTCCTGAATGTTGCTTCCTAGCTAGTGGTTCGCTCCATTCCTCCTGAATGTTGCTTCCTATTTAGTGGTTCACTCCATTCCTCCTGAATGTTGCTTCCTATTTAGAGGTTCGCTCCATTCCTCCTGAATGTCGCTTCCTATTTAGAGGTTTGTTCCATTCCTCCTGAATGTTGCTTCCTATCTAGAGGTTTGCTCCATTCCTCCTGAATGTTGCTTCCTATCTAGAGGTTCGCTCCATTCCTCCTGAATGTCGCTTCCTATTTAGAGGTTTGCTCCATTCCTCCTGAATGTTGCTTCCTATCTAGAGGTTTGCTCCATTCCTCCTGAATGTTGCTTACTATCTAGTGGTTCGCTCCATTCCTCCTGAATGTTGTTTCCTATCTAGAGGTTTGCTCCATTCCTCCTGAATGTTGCTTCCTATCTAGTGGTTCGCTCCATTCCTCCTGAATGTTGTTTCCTATCTAGAGGTTTGCTCCATTCCTCCTGAATGTTGCTTCCTATTTAGAGGTTCGCTCCATTCCTCCTGAATGTTGCTTCCTATTTAGAGGTTCGCTCCATTCCTCCTGAATGTTGCTTCCTATCTAGAGGTTCGCTCCATTCCTCCTGAATGTCGCTTCCTATTTAGTGGTTCACTCCATTCCTCTGAGTCCTGAATGTCGCTTCCTATCTAGTGGTTTGCTCCATTCCTCCTGAATTTCGCTTCCTATTTAGAGGTTCGCTCCATTCCTCCTGAATGTTGCTTCCTATTTACAGGTTCGCTCCATTCCTCCTGAATGTCGCTTCCTATCTAGAGGTTCGCTCCATACCTCCTGAATGTTGCTTCCTATCTAGTGGTTCGCTCCATTCCTCCTGAATGTTGCTTCCTATCTAGAGGTTCGTTCCATTCCTCCTGAATGTTGTTTCCTATCTAGTGGTTCGCTCCATTCCTCCTGAATGTTGCTTCCTATCTAGAGGTTCGTTCCATTCCTCCTGAATGTCGCTTCCTATTTAGAGGTTCGCTCCATTCCTCCTGAATGTTGCTTCCTATCTAGAGGTTCGCTCCATTCCTCCTGAATGTTGCTTTCTATCTAGAGGTTTGCTCCATTCCTCCTGAATGTTGCTTCCTATCTAGTGGTTCACTCCATTCCTCCTGAATGTTGCTTCCTATTTAGTGGTTCGCTCCATTCCTCCTGAATGTTGCTTCCTATCTAGAGGTTCGCTCCATTCCTCCTGAATGTTGCTTCCTATCTAGAGGTTCGCTCCATTCCTCCTGAATGTTGCTTCCTATCTAGAGGTTTGCTCCATTCCTCATGAATGTCGGTTCGCTCCATTTCTCCTGAATGTTGTTTCCTATTTAGAGGTTCGCTCCATTCCTCCTGAATGTCGCTTCCTATCTAGAGGTTCGCTCCATTCCTCCTGAATGTTGCTTCCTAGCTAGTGGTTCGCTCCATTCCTCCTGAATGTTGCTTCCTATTTAGTGGTTCACTCCATTCCTCCTGAATGTTGCTTCCTATTTAGAGGTTCGCTCCATTCCTCCTGAATGTCGCTTCCTATTTAGAGGTTTGTTCCATTCCTCCTGAATGTTGCTTCCTATCTAGAGGTTTGCTCCATTCCTCCTGAATGTTGCTTCCTATCTAGAGGTTCGCTCCATTCCTCCTGAATGTCGCTTCCTATTTAGAGGTTTGCTCCATTCCTCCTGAATGTTGCTTCCTATCTAGAGGTTTGCTCCATTCCTCCTGAATGTTGCTTACTATCTAGTGGTTCGCTCCATTCCTCCTGAATGTTGTTTCCTATCTAGAGGTTTGCTCCATTCCTCCTGAATGTTGCTTCCTATCTAGTGGTTCGCTCCATTCCTCCTGAATGTTGTTTCCTATCTAGAGGTTTGCTCCATTCCTCCTGAATGTTGCTTCCTATTTAGAGGTTCGCTCCATTCCTCCTGAATGTTGCTTCCTATTTAGAGGTTCGCTCCATTCCTCCTGAATGTTGCTTCCTATCTAGAGGTTCGCTCCATTCCTCCTGAATGTCGCTTCCTATTTAGTGGTTCACTCCATTCCTCTGAGTCCTGAATGTCGCTTCCTATCTAGTGGTTTGCTCCATTCCTCCTGAATTTCGCTTCCTATTTAGAGGTTCGCTCCATTCCTCCTGAATGTTGCTTCCTATTTACAGGTTCGCTCCATTCCTCCTGAATGTCGCTTCCTATCTAGAGGTTCGCTCCATACCTCCTGAATGTTGCTTCCTATCTAGTGGTTCGCTCCATTCCTCCTGAATGTTGCTTCCTATCTAGAGGTTCGTTCCATTCCTCCTGAATGTTGTTTCCTATCTAGTGGTTCGCTCCATTCCTCCTGAATGTTGCTTCCTATCTAGAGGTTCGTTCCATTCCTCCTGAATGTCGCTTCCTATTTAGAGGTTCGCTCCATTCCTCCTGAATGTTGCTTCCTATCTAGAGGTTCGCTCCATTCCTCCTGAATGTTGCTTTCTATCTAGAGGTTTGCTCCATTCCTCCTGAATGTTGCTTCCTATCTAGTGGTTCACTCCATTCCTCCTGAATGTTGCTTCCTATTTAGTGGTTCGCTCCATTCCTCCTGAATGTTGCTTCCTATCTAGAGGTTCGCTCCATTCCTCCTGAATGTTGCTTCCTATCTAGAGGTTCGCTCCATTCCTCCTGAATGTTGCTTCCTATCTAGAGGTTTGCTCCATTCCTCATGAATGTCGGTTCGCTCCATTTCTCCTGAATGTTGCTTCCTATTTAGTGGTTTGCTCCATTCCTCCTGAATGTTGCTTCCTATCTAGAGGTTCGCTCCATTCCTCCAGAATGTCGCTTCCTATTTAGAGGTTCGCTCCATTCCTCCTGAATGTTGCTTCCTATCTAGTGGTTCGCTCCATTCCTCCTGAATGTCGCTTCCTATTTAGTGGTTCTCTCCATTCCTCCTGAATGTTGCTTCCTATTTAGTGGTTTGCTCCATTCCTCCTGAATGTCGCTTCCTATCTAGAGGTTCGCTCCATTCCTCCTGAATGTTGCTTCCTATCTAGTGGTTCGCTCCATTCCTCCTGAATGTTGTTTCCTATCTAGAGGTTCGCTCCATTCCTCCTGAATGTTGCTTCCTATCTAGTGGTTCGCTCCATTCCTCCTGAATGTTGTTTCCTATCTAGAGGTTCGCTCCATTTCTCCTGAATGTTGCTTCCTATTTAGAGGTTCGCTCCATTCCTCCTGAATGTTGCTTCCTATCTAGAGGTTCGCTCCATACCTCCTGAATGTCGCTTTCTATTTAGAGGTTTGCTCCATTCCTCCTGAATGTTGCTTCCTATCTAGAGGTTCGCTCCATACCTCCTGAATGTTGCTTCCTATCTAGTGGTTCGCTCCATTCCTCCTGAATGTTGCTTCCTATCTAGTGGTTCGCTCCATTCCTCCTGAATGTTGCTTCCTATCTAGAGGTTCGTTCCATTCCTCCTGAATGTTGTTTCCTATCTAGTGGTTCGCTCCATTCCTCCTGAATGTTGCTTCCTATCTAGAGGTTCGTTCCATTCCTCCTGAATGTCGCTTCCTATTTAGAGGTTCGCTCCATTCCTCCTGAATGTTGCTTCCTATCTAGTGGTTTGCTCCATTCCTCCTGAATGTTGCTTCCTATTTAGAGGTTCGCTCCATTCCTCCTGAATGTTGCTTCCTATTTAGAGGTTCGCTCCATTCCTCCTGAATGTTGCTTCCTATCTAGAGGTTCGCTCCATTCCTCCTGAATGTCGCTTCCTATCTAGAGGTTCGCTCCATTCCTCCTGAATGTTGCTTCCTATCCTATCTAGAGGTTCGCTCCATTCCTCCTGAATGTCGCTTCCTATCCTATCTAGAGGTTCGCTCCATTCCTCCTGAATGTTGCTTCCTATTTAGAGGTTCGCTCCATTCCTCCTAAATGTCGCTTCCTATTTAGTGGCTTGCTCCATTCCTCTGAGTCCTGAATGTCGCTTCCTATTTAGTGGTTCGCTCCATTCCTCCTGAATGTTGCTTCCTATTTAGTGGTTCGCTCCATTCCTCCTGAATGTCGCTTCCTATTTAGTGGTTTGCTCCATTCCTCCTGAATGTTGCTTCCTATCTAGTAGTTAGCTCCATTCCTCCTGAATTTTGCTTCCTATTTAGTGGTTCCAGGAACAGCTAGCACATGGAGATTAGACCTGACACTGGTTCAGCCAGGCCTAAGTAACTTGCCCTTTGCAGGCAGGGACCGGCTGTCCTATAGTTGGACTACTGCTCCCATTCAGTCCTCCTCAGTCCCTGCCAGCCCTCCTGGCTGCAGTTGTCCAACTTCACTGCCTGAGACAATGTAATACTCCCTACTGGCTCTACACCCATCTCTGACTGTTTCCTCTTAGTCCTCTCTGCCATGCCTCTCCAGTCCTCCTGACTGCACATGTCACTCACCAGCCCTCCTGGCTGCAACCTGTGGTTCCCTCCTGAATACTTGCCTGGCAGTACTAGCTCCTGCCGTCTTCTCTGACTGCTCCTGTGCCTCCTGGTCAGGTCCTTCATGAGTTCTTGAAGGACTGGTGATGTAGCTTGGGGCAGAGTTGTAATTGGCTTTGTATGTTGTTGTTAGTGTTATGAATTTTATTTGTTGGGCAATGTGGAACCAGTGGAGGGATTGGCAGAGAGGGCAACACAATAGCACAACACAAAAGCAAAGCAAAAAAAAGTTAGAAAAAAAAAACCTAAATATTTTCTTTGAAGCAACAAGACAACATAACACGAAAAAAATAAATACAAATAAAATAATAATAAAATAATAATAATAAAGACACAACAAAACACCAAAATACCGCAAACGAGAAGTATAAAAACCAGTTCATACAATCCATAAACAATATGGGGCCAGATTCAGCAAGAATTTACGCCGGCGTATCTATAGATACGCCGCGTAAATTCAAAGCTGCGCCGGCGTATCTTCTTTCTGTATTCAGAAAGCAAGATACGCCGAAATTAGGCTAAGATCCGACTGGCGTAAGTCTCTTACGCCGTCGTATCTTAGGGTGCATATTTACGTTGCCCGCTAGGTGGCGCTTTCGTCGTTTTCGGCGTAGAATATGCAAATGACCTAGATACGCCGATTCACAAACGTACGTGCGCCCGGCAGATTTTTTTTACGTCGTTTGCGTAAGGCTTTTCCGGCGTAACGTTGCTCCTGCTTCTATGAGGCACACGCAATATTAAGTATTAAAGTCGTTCCCGCGTAGAATTTTGCATTTTTTACTTCGTTTGCGTAAGTCGTTCGCGAATAGGGCTGGACGTAATTTATGTTCACGTCGAAAGCAATGACGATTTTCCGACGTCATTTGGAGCATGCGCACTGGGATACGTCCACGCGGCATGCGCCGTTCGTTAAAAACATGGGGTCACTACTATTTTACATAGTACACGCCCCCAACTAGCCTATTTTGAATTAGGCGGGCTTACGCCGGCCCAGTTACACTGCGCCGCCGTAAGTTTCAGCGCAAGTTCTATGTGAATACACAACTTGCTGCTCAAACTTACGGCGACGTAGTGTATCTGAGATACGCTACGCCCGCCTAAAGATAGGCAATTCTCTCTGAATCTACCCCATGGTATTCTGGTGAGCAGCCTCTAAACCACCCATTGCGTTATAACACATAACCATGAGGTTCAGCGCTCCTATATCACAAAGATTGCAGTATACAGAAGAGGTCACACTTACACCTTATAGTATACAATGCATATCACAGCTCTGTGTGGCATTACATGATGCAAAGCTCAGTGATGTCCATTGTTCCAGAGTGTTGAGCCCCATGTGGTAACAATACACAGTACAGAACCTTGTTACCTTTTAGATATGCTCCATAGACATGTGCACAAAAAAAATTTGTTTAGTTTTGTCTCGTTCCGTAGATTCGTAAAGATTTGTAATTTCGTAAGACGCAAGTTTTCCTATTTGGACCCATTCGTATTTTCATAACAGTTTTATTTTTGTTTATACTGAATGATTCATAATTCTGTCTAATTTATTTTCGTTGAATTGAAATTCGTAATTTTGTTAGATAATTTTCGTTTATTGGATCCGTAATTTTGTACTTTCGTAAATACATCACAACACGCGGCTAATCCATATTAAGATAGACTGTCTCTTAACCCCCGTACACACGGTCAGACTTTTTGCCAACAAACTTCAAAATTAGCGTTTTCCAAAAAATCAGACCGTGTGTACGCTCCATCGGACAAACTTTTTCGCTTTCAAAAGTCCGGCCAACTCCCTTTGGACAAAAATCCACAGAAAAGTTTGTTTGAAGTCCGATCGTGTGTACGAGGCTTTACACTGTCCAATGTGACTCAGCACAAAAGAGATAAGCTGAACGATATGAGTACACAAATTTACGAACAGACAAAGAAACGGATTTACAAAACACACACATGAAAATACGAACATACGAATGAAAATACAAACAAAGGATTTAAAATACGGAATGCAAATCGTTCGTTATAGATGTCATTTTCGTTCTTTTGCTGTGTCAGTGTTTCGTATTTTAGTAAGATTGTCCAATCATACGCTTGTATTTTCGCTTGTTCGTTATTTTAATTATTCGTAATTTTCGTATTTTGGTTCTTTCAGCTTTTCTGGTGTTCGAATTGATCCGAATGTACAAATACTAACAAATTCGTACGAAAATCCATTTTTCTTTACGGACGGGAACGCACATGTCTAATGCTCCATGTTACACTACGTACACAAAGTAAGTTCAGAGGTGACACCATACAGATCCGTCTGCATTAGATGGAGCTGGGGTCTCTTCTATAGGTATAGAAATGCTCAGAGGTTTGTCCTATTCTATCCTCATTCTGTTGATGGAAGTGACTGGAGTCTGAATGCTTTATGAGCAATTTTTACTAATATATATGGAGCTAATACAGTCATTGTCTATATGACTTTTATATTCTCATGGGCATCATTAATTTCCCTCCATAACCAGTGGGTATGACTGTTCCCTTCCTTTTAGTGAACTCTGTTTAATCAATAGGTACAAGCAGGGCCAGTGCTTGACTATTTCACACCCTATTTTACCCCCCCCCCCTCCGTGCTGCCCGCCCAGCCCGGCGCGGGGGGGGGGGGTGTGGCTGTAGTCTTGCCTCCCCAGCTGTCCTTGTGCCCGCCTTCCCAGTGCCCACTGTTATCCTCCCCTCCCCAGCTGTGACCGCCTCCCCAGCTGTCTTCCTCCTCACAGGCTGAGCTGCCGAGACCTCCTCTGCAGCAGCCATGACGGATGTCCTCCATGGCTGCTGCTATCTCTGGAGAGTCAGTCAGCGTTCCAGCCCTATGTAGAGTGGCATTGTTCAACCCCTCATGTTCCCCTGCCAGGCTAGTGGGGAAGTTAGCGGCCGTGGCTGTGCCCAGTAGGCAGTAGTGCCCCCTAGGTGGCTGCCTAGTTAGCCTAGTGGGAGCACTGGCCCTAAGTACCAGGTAGAATAGACTTGAGCGTGCCTTGGCATACTGACGCCTCATTGGGTTCTAGTCAACCTAAGGCACCAATCGCCTTCCCTGCTCACATTCGTAACACCCAGCTGCCTGGGCCCTCCTGCAGGCCTGGGCCCCTTACAGGAGGGCAAGTTCTACCCCCTTATCCACAGTTCTGCCAACCACTGATTTGGAGTGCCCCCTCCTACCATTGGATCCTGGGATGCTGACCCTTCTGCCCACGCACTGTCCTAGCCTTGACCCCTAGTGTCCTGTAAAGTAGTTCAGTTGCCCCACTGTTGGCATGTGTACAGTGCTTTCTCCTCTAGCAAGTCAAATGCAAAATGCGTTCAGAAGCAAGTCATTAGGAACTCAGAAGCTGGTCAGAGTTTGAAATACATTTCTTTGGACTGCCCCATATAACCACTAGATGGGAGTGACCTCCTGTCTCCTGGCCACCTCTGTGTCGGGTAGCGCCCGCTGGGCCTTCCTTGTCTGTTCTATCCTCCATGGAGTATCACAGACCGCACAGGCAGTTTGTCCACACTGGTGTGCACATCATGACATAAAATCTAGATTGTCAGTGTACATCCTGGGCTGGAGATAAGCACAAGCACTTCCCCAAACGGGTGACACGCTTGTATCGCTGGCTTGTCACATTCTCTTTGTCCCGATGCGAGAGGTAACAGTGCAGGAAATTACTGTCTTACACACATAGATTAGTCTGATTGAAAAATGCTTCAGATTCACTCAATGCTCCATATATCCAACCTTAATTATCCCCAACAGCATCCCGGCCTCATACAGCCTCATTTCCTTGTTCTTCCTCCAGCATCTTCCCAGGCTGGGTTCTAATATTATCTAAGATAGAGATGTCATCCTGGAAGGATGACTTTGTGCAAGGTAAACTATGGGTGAGGTTTAAAGGGTCAGTCCACCCAGAGTACAAATGTGTTTCAGAGTTGAGTTGAGTCAATTGGTGTAATTTTCTATTTCCCATTGACCCCTAAAGTGTAACAAAGCAAAGGCTCTCAGCTGTGTTCTCCCTTCCCAAGACCAGAATTGCACTGCATTCTGTCAGCATGCATCTCACATCACCAGGTGTTAGCAGCCTGCACAGTACATGAGCTCAAGTTTCTTCTAGTGACTAGTTGATGGCACAGTGGCTGCGTTTGATGGCATGGCACAGTGACTGTAATGTTTTTTTTTTATATCATTTATTTTTATTTGCTTTTCTTGAGTCAGTGATTGACAGGTTCAGTGAACATTATTACAAAGTAAAAATGGTATAACAAACAACGACCTTGTGCCATGAGGAGAGAGTATACAATTGTGATTAACCCACAGAAAAAAAGAAAAGAAGAAAAAAAATAAAAATAAAATAAAGGAGAGCCAACTGCCTTCTACTCTTCCCCCCTGTGTCTATTCCCTTGTGTCTCTCTCCCCCCTCCCTCCCCCAATCCTAGGGAGCGTGCCACCCTCGTTGTTTCCTTGCTTAGGAAATGGGCGGGTCAGTCTGCTAACCTCACTACCTCAATGAGTCATTGGCGAGAAAAATCTGGCTAACGAGCCTTCTATCTAGGCCCCTCCCCCAGGGGTCACCCCTATGGAGACGGTTGGGCAGTTAAACTGTAGATATCCCTTGTTGCCAGAGGAGGTGACATCCCAATGGGCCAGGGCATCTTCGCTGCTAGGTCCCTTCATGAGGGATCTCCCACATCCCTCATCCAGGGTCCCCAGAGTCTCACAAATTTCCCTTAGTTCCCTTGTCTGGTAAGGGTCACTCTCTCGCTGGAAATGGTTAGATTAATGGTCGCTACCCAATTTTCTACGGACGGGGGGACATGTGCTTGCCAATTTTGAGCTATTATCTTGCGTGCCTGGAATAGGCATCTTAATATTGCTTCCAGGTTGCCAGGTGACTGTAATGTAAAGGGGTCCAGAGGTGCGGTACTGTATAATGTAAAAGTGGTCCAGAGGTGCAGGGTGCTGTGTAATGTAAAAGGGGTCCAGAGGTGCAGTGCTGTGTAATGTAAAGGGGTCCAGAGGTGCGGTACTGTATAATGTAAAAGTGGTGCAGGGTGCTGTGTAATGTAAAGGGGTCCAGAGGTGCAGGGTGCTGTGTAATGTAAAGGGGTCCAGAGGTGCAGAGGGCTGTGTAATGTAAAAGTGGTCCAGAGGTGCAGTGCTGTGTAATGTAAAGGGGTCCAGAGGTGCGGTACTGTATAATGTAAAAGTGGTCCATCTACTCTTGGTCCGGCCCCCGGGTATAATATTTGAACCCATTCATTGCGGCCCTCGAGTCAAAAAGTTTGCCCACCCCTGTTCTAGTCCCTGCAAAAGTCACATGTACTTTGCGTATTACTATCTCAATCTGATGCTGATATGTAATCATCCCTGTATCCAGTCTTGCCTTTAAAATTCAAACCTCTGTATCTCCACCTGTGTGCCTCATGTGTTGCCCGTCTGGTAGTCTGACTGCAACTGTGGACCTATGTCTGCTATCACCTGTGACCTCAGGCTACCTTTGGATTATGGTCCCACCTCACAAGTCTGTACTTCACTCCACTTCGACTATCTTGTAGTGGGGAAAACATGACAGGTGCAACCTAATAGAGCAGCGAACCCTAAAGCTGGCCATACACTAGTATTTTTAGGGACGTTCGTTCAGTTTTCTAATCATTAATGGGGAACCATGTATAACGCCTCAATGAAATTTGCAGATCCATCCAGCAAACAGACTACTCCATCTGAAATACAGACCTCCAACCTATGAGTAAGCCCCTGACCAAATGAAATATGTTGGGGGTCGGTAGCCAACCTATGAGTAAGCTCCTGACTGAGTGAAACGCATTGGACTCTGTACCTACCCTATGAGTAAGCTAATGACTGAGTGAAACATGTTGGGGGTCTTTAGCCACCCTAGGAGTAAGCTCCAAACCAAGTGAAATGCATTGGAGGTCTGTAGCCTCCCTTTGAGGAAGCTCCTGACACAGTAAAACATGTTGGGGGTTTGTAGCTACCCTATGAGTAAGCTCCTAAATGAGTAAAACACATTTGGATCTGTAGCCACCCTATGAGTAAGCTCCTGACCGAGTGAAATGCATTGTGTCTGTAGCCACCCTATTAGAAAGCTCTTGACTGAGTGAAACACATTGGGATCTGTAGCCATCCTATGAGTAAGCTCCTGACCCAGTGAAACACATTGGGGTCTTTAACCACCCTATGAGTAAGCTCTAAACCAAGTGAAATGCATTGGGGGTCTGTAGCCTCCCTTTGAGGAAGCTCCTGACACAGTAAAACATGTTGGGGGTTTGTAGCTACCCTATGAGTAAGCTCCTGACTGAGTGAAACACATTTGGATCTGTAGCCACCCTATTAGAAATCTTCTGACTGAGTGAAATGCATTGGGATCTGTAGCCATCCTATGAGTAAGCTCCTGATGAAGTAAAATGTGTTTAAGGTCTGTAGCCACCCTATGAGGAAGCCCCTACGCTCCGAATGAAGTAAAATGTGTTTAAGGTCTGTAGCCACCCTATGAGGAAGCCCCTAACCAATTGAAACACGTTGATGGTCTGTAGCCACTCTGTGAGGAAGCTCCAGACCAAGTGAAATGTGTTCGAGTCTGTATTGCCAAAGTCATTTTCTGTTTGTTTGATGGATCAATGATTTGTCTTGAGGCCTTTAAGATGATTAGAAGTTCCCCTTTCTTCTTTTTTTGGAGTTTCTGTGGAGACTATTGTAGCAAACCCCCGAGGGAGCTGCTTTTGTTTGTTCAGTCCGTTACTCTGCCTTTCAACCCCAATGACCTGTCCCAGTGTCACAAACTATGGTGAACGTGAGTGAACCACAACTGCGGTTAAGGAAAGAATTCAATGCATCTCCCTATGTTATGTGAGTATTGGACCCCAGGCGTCGCTCCAATCAGAACACAGGAGTTTGGGGGTTCACTACATCATCTCTCTCACATATAGGAATGCGTTGAGCTACTAAGGGTGGAGGTATTACAACATACCTTCAAGCTCTTAGCATAGAAAATTACAATGCACGTTTGATTCCAATGCACTTCTCTATGCAGATGATTATCAGTACGGGACCCCAGACGTCACTCCAATCAGAACACAGGAGTTTGGGGGTTCTCTACATAATATCACCATACATAAAGGAATGCATTAGGCCACTAAGGGAGTAGGTATATTAAATACTTTCTACCCTTAGCATAGAAAGGTTAAAGCGAACATGTTCAGTAACTTAGGGCATGGGCCCATAAACAAGTAACAACTTATATCAAGCACGTAGTAATTAGGAATACTGTAAGCAAGTAATATTTGCATAAGTGAGGCAAGTATAGCTCAGCTAAATTGAGAGTGTATGTCCCTTTTATTCCACAGGTAACAAGCAAAGCTACAAAAGCAATCCAAGCAGTTGGTTATTACTAAGTAGGCCGGGTCAAATACAGTAGTTGCTAGGAGCAATATATGAAGTTGGTAATTGTAGAACAGTACAAGTGTAGTAAGACCTACTTATCCGTTTACAGGGATTGAATGTTGTAGTATCTTCAGCAGCAAGGTTTCTGTAGTGCAGGTTCTCTGGTGGATAATATCTTTAGGGTGTCCCCAGCAATGGCCTGAGTTTAGATCGTCCTAGGGATCCTGCATAGCATGATGTCCGTTGTGGGGATAGATGGTACCAGTAAATGTAGCGTGGCCGGTACGGCTGACATTAATACACGCCGTTCTGTTTATACCTGCTAGGCATGTGTGCCGAATACAGCGCTGATTGCAGCAGGAATACACAACTCGGTTCTTCTAGTAGCTTACTTAAAGAAAAGTAAAATTCAGGTTAACATTAGTCAGCCGGGACCTGTGTAAGTACCCAGGACTTGGTTGAAACAGTTTAAAGAAAACAGTCAGGAACACTATGCAAACAACAAAAGCAATAGGTAACAATATGTACAGAATAAATAGACTCCCCAATAACTTTTGGTGTGTGTGGGATGCTGTGGCTAAAGGGGAACCCCAGGGTGGCCTACGATACCTCTAGTACACACCCAGTGAAATGATATCAATACCCGTGGTGTGTCCCCTTTAAGAGCAAACACGGTAATGTCCTGGAGGCAAAGCTTTGCCTTTTATTATCTTCACCGGCAATGTAGGATCTCTTTGGACAATATTTGGATGTGGTATTCTATGAAAAGCATTAAAGGTTTCTGGGCAAAGCCCCCTCACCAAATCCTGTACACAGTCAGCAGTCCTCCCCTGAGCGATCAAACGGTCTTAGCTGCAGGTGTGTCGCAGTGGCATTCAGTCCTTGAGCTGTTGCAGTGTGTCCTTCTGGACAGTCTGTTCCTCTGGGCTGGAGCTGCATGAACCATCTGTTCCTCTGGGCTGGAGCTGCATGAACAATCTGTTCCTCTGGGCTGGAGTTGCAGGCTGTGTGCCCCTTGGTAGGCTGCGATTCCACACACACACACATAGGCCCAGATTCTCAAAGGGCTTACGACGGCGCAACGTCATGTACGCCGTCATTAGTCCTAATCTGGGCTGTCGTATCTATGCGACTGATTTTTAGAATCAGTTACGCATAGATATCCATTAGATCCGACAGGCGTAAGGCTCTTACGCTGTCGGATCTTAGATGCAAATTTTTTTTGTCCGCTAGGTGTCGCCTCCATTGTTTTCCCCATCGAGTATGCAAATTAGCTAGATACGCGAATTCCCGAACGTACGCGCGGTCCACGCAGTGAATTTACAACGTTTACGTTAGGTTTTTCCGGCGTAAAGTTGCCCCTGCTATATGAGGGGCAACCAATGTTAAGTATGGCCGTCGTTCCCGCGTCAAAATGTATAAATTTACGTTGTTTGCGTAAGTCGTCCGTGAATGGGGCTGGACGCCATTTACGTTCACGTCGAAACCAATGACGTCCTTGCGACGTCATTTGGAGCAATGCACCCTGGGATATTTTTCGGATGGCGCATGCGCAGTACGTTCGGCACGGGAACGCGCTTAATTTAAATGCTACACGCCCCCTACCCGCCTAATTTGAATTAGGCGGGCATGCGCCGGGTGATTTACGATATGTCGCCGCAACTTTACACGCAAGTGCTTTGTGAATAAAGCACTTGCCTGTATAACTTGCGGCGGCGTAACGTAAATGAGATATGTTACGCCCGCCGACATTTACGCCGATCTACGAGAATCTGCCCCATAGAGTGCAGGAGATGCTCTCCTGATGGGGTGCAGGCACAAAGAGGCTCCGGCCTAGTTTCTCTGTCCCATTTATCTCCTCCCCCACAGTCTTTTGCTGCTGCCTGATGATTGGCTCAGGCTCTTCCAATAGGGAGTTTACAAACAAGCAGTTCTGAGTGTCTGTGTGTTAAGAGAGAAAAGAGGGGGGGGTGCGGTTCTCCCATCATAGATTAGATCAGTCTGGGGAAGTGCCTGCTACACTATGTTAGTGGTCGACATCTATAGTGAACCGTCTCCTGTCATCAGTGGTTTCTTGGGGATCAGCGTCTGCAGTGGAGTATCTGCATTCTATCTTATCATTAACATTTCACTTGGTCTGACACTTACCAGCTCCACGGCTCCAGCGGCGCGCCGGCCGGGGCTCCGCTCCTCGCCCCCCCCTCGCCGGCCGGCGTCTTCATTCTTAGTGTGGGCACCCGGCAGTGACAGCTTTCGGTTTCACGGCCGGGCACCCTCTGCGCGTGCGGCAGTGCGCATGCGGCGCGGCGCCGTCCGATTGAACAGGCGCTCGCCTACAGGGAGGGGCTGTAAAAAATGTGATTAAGCTAATCGCCTTTCCAGCCCCTCGGCAGAAGGAGGAAGTGGGACAGGAAGTCCCCTTCTCCTGAAGCCCCCACTCCCCCCCAAAAAAATTACATGCCAAATGTGGCATGTAAGGGGGCGAGGAGTGGGTTAAGAGGAAGTTCAATTTTTAGGTGGAACTCCTCTTTAAGGACCCCCTACCAACGAAATATGTCGGGAGAACCGACATTCGGTTTTGACCGAAGTAATGAGAAAGTTCAAAGGAGCAGGATGGAATTTTCGTTCGAAAAAACGAAAAAACATTTTCCCAACAGTTTACAGGGTTTCCCTTCGGTGAAGTCCATCCATTCCAAAATCGAAGGTTAAAATCAAAAGAAAATTTGAAGCAATTTTCGCCAAGCTGTTGAATGTTCTGAGAATTTTCATACAAATTTCCGCAAGAATGTTGATACAAATATCTACCAGTGTATGGCCAGATTTGATCCTTTCATGGGGGCCGAAGTCAAATAAAAGGTCACGTGACCCCACACCAACCAGGGGCCGTACTCATCCTTGACGTTGTCTAGTCATGTTGATGACAGTTTGTTAGACCTCTGCACTCCACTTCTACACATTTATAATCAGGAATTCACCCCCCTTGCTTTATTGTTTACATTTAACTTATACCAGCAAGAATGCAGCAGAAGGAGTGAGATTCCATGGGGCGAAGGGGCAGAAATGCATCCTCCATGCATGGATCTTTGATTCTGGACTCAGCTCCCAAAGTCCACTCACAGCTGAAATACAACTTTTCGGTGGCACGGGTAACGATAGCCAAACTAGCCGATTGTTTTGGGTAAATCACATGAAGTCTCAGGCCCAGAGCTGAAGATGAAGGATACACATGACTTTCAGACATGATAATATGTAAACATGGAACAGTTAAGAGGCACTGACCCTCCAGGTGGCGCCAGCCCCCAACTTTCCCATGTTTACCCCATTTCCTTTAACCTCTGTGTACAAGTCTGAGCACATAATGCATGACGGAAGATTAGATCTTTACACTGACTGTGTAAAAATAAACACGGCACTTCTGGGTGTGAAATTACACGTGTATTTATTTTTTTGCATCAAATCTATTCCCATGAAGTTATAAAAAGGAGCAAAGATGGGGCACTATTCCTCCCACTGATACCAATGATGGGGAACTATTTCTCCCACTGATACCAAAGATGGGGAACTATTTTTCGCACTGATACCAATGATGGGGCACTATTCCTCCCACTGATACCAATGATGGGGCACTATTCCTCCCACTGACACCAATGATGGGGCATTATTCCTCCCACTGACACCGATGGGGCACTATTGCTCCCACTGACACCGATGGGGCACTATTCTTCCTACTGACACCAATGGGGCACTATTCCTCCCACTGACATCGATAGGGCATTATTCCTTCTACTGACACGATGGGGCACTATTCTTCCTAGTGACACCGATGGGGCACTACTACTCCTACTGACACAGATGGGGCACTACTCCTCCTACTGACACTGATGGGGCACTATTCATCCTACTGACACTGACGGGGCACTATTCCTCCTACTGAAACTGACGGGGCACTATTCCTCCTACTGACAACGATGGGGCACTGTTCCCCCTACTGACACTGATGGGGCACTATTCATCCTACTGACACTGACGGGGCACTATTCCTCCTACTGACACCGATGGGGCACTATTCCTCCTACTGACACTGATGGGGCACTATTCATCCTACTTACACTGATGGGGCACTATTCTTTTCATTAACACCAACAATGAGGCACTATTCCACCTACTGACACCAATGGGGCACTATTCTTTCCCCTGACACTGATGGGGCACTATTCTTTCCCCTGACACTGATGGGGCACTGTTCCTCCTACTGACACTGATGGGGTATTATTTCTCCTACTGACACGGATGGGGCACTATTTCTTCCACTGACACCGATGGGGCACTATTCCTTCCACTGACACCGATGGGACACTATTCTTCCTACTGACATCGCTGGGGCACTATTCTTTCTACTGACACCGATGGAGCACTATTCCTACCACTGACACCGATGGGGCACTATTCCTTCCACTGACACCGATGGGGCACTATTCCTTCCACTGACACCAATGGGGCACTATTCCTACCACTGACACCGATGGGGCACTATTCCTTCCACTGACACCGATGGGGCACTATTCCTCCTACTGACACCAATGGGGCACTATTCCTCCTACTGACACAGATGGGGCACTATTCCTTCCACTGACACAGATGGGGCACTATTCCTTCCACTGACACAGATGGGGCACTATTCCTTCCACTGACACCAATGGGACACTATTCCTTCCACTGACACCAATGGGGCACTATTCCTTCCACTGACACCGATGGGGCACTATTCCTTCCACTGACACCAATGGGGCACTATTCCTACCACTGACACCGATGGGGCACTATTCCTTCCACTGACACCGATGGGGCACTATTCCTCCTACTGACACCAATGGGGCACTATTCCTCCTACTGACACAGATGGGGCACTATTCCTTCCACTGACACAGATGGGGCACTATTCCTTCCACTGACACCAATGGGACACTATTCCTTCCACTGACACCAATGGGGCACTATTCCTCCTACTGACACCTACTAACACCGATGGGCCACTATTTCATCCACTTACATCAAGGTGGGGGCACTGTTCCTCCTGCTACTGACCACAGGTGCTGTGTATTTTTTATTTTTTACTCCCGCTGACCACAAAGTGTGAGACATTATTTACTTCCACTAACACTGGAGCATTTTCTAACCCCACTGTCCTCAGTCCAGCCCTCCTAAAGTCTAAAGAACAACTGGCCTTCTGTTTAGAAAGTTTGAAGACCCCTGCCTTAGTACCTGGAATGACTGTGTTATATACGGTACTTACCTACATACTGTGTAGGACTTATGTGCGTAAACAAAGAAGTAGTCTCCCTCCCTCTGCTGAAACTTTCCACCCCTGTAAGGCCCCTCCCCCCCCCCCAGGTCCGTGTCTGCATTGGAGCACAACTAAGCACAATAAATCTGCCCGAGCCGGCTGGCATTGGACTCTGCTGTCTATACGAGTGTCATTCTCTAGTCCAACTTCATTGGAAACTATGCTCCTAAAAGGAATTGAAACGCGGCAAATAATAGGACAGTAAATTACTCTTCGCTGCATACACAAAGTTGCTAGGGAACAAGTGATTTCCTCGCGAGCTGCCAGTACAATTACATTTGCAAAGATTTGACAGGGACTGACCTTTGCCTACTCCCTCCTGTCTGCCAGTTACTAGGCACTGAACAGCTTTGTGCGCTGACTGACAGCTCTGATGGCTTGCATTCCAGGCACTTGGCAGTGTGAATGACGGAAGTGGCCTTGTCTGGGGGGGGGGGGGGGGATCTGCGAGGCATCAAGGAGCCCTTAAGTGTGAGCACCAGTGTTCCAATTTCACAAATAAAAGCACCGCTATCAATGGGGGCTTGTGCCGCTGAACGGAAAGCGTCCGGCGTACGGTGACATGCCGTTCCTTCTGCCTTTGCAGGGCTTTTCTCTCTTTTTTTATTATAAAAGCCACAGAACGTCGCATTACGTGATACCTTCCGGCTCTCTCAATCATTTCACACCACAGTAAGTGTGAGCGGCCGAGCTCGTACCGCGGATAATGATAGGTAGAAGTGATGAGTGAACTTTGATCCGCTTCGCTTGATTGGCTTCTGCTACCTGATCTGCCGCGCTTGTGTCTGCCCGTCGTTAATGGTTGTTCAGTGCCCCCCCCCCCTCACTAGGGGCCGTTCACTAGGATGACCATGCGTCCCCGGTTTCTGTGGACAGTCCCCATACCAATTCTGTCCCTGGTTTTGTCCCTGGCAGTGGCGGTGCATCCGCCCCCACTCTCCTGCCACGCCTCTATCATTGCATGCATGAATCTATCAATGGTCACTGCTGCTGCCCCCTATTCATGTGCCCGACCACTTTTCAGGTGGCAGGCACCAGAATTACATCGACGGGGTATTTTTTTGGAAACGCCTGAAACGGCGGAGAAGATCGCTCCCTAAAACGGTAAGCACTGCTTCGATTTTAAAAAAAATAGCAGATTTTCCCTTCACAAAATGAGCATCAATCTAAGGTTACAATTTTTTTTTAGGGTGAACTCCCGCTTTAAGGATTTAGAGAAGATCTGTAAAGAAGAGTGGAGACCAAAATCCCTCCTGAGATGTGTGGAGATCTGATCACCAACTACAAGAAACGTCTGACCTCTGTGCTTCCCAACAAGGGTTTCTCCACCAACTACAAGAAACGTCTGGCCTCTGTGCTTCCCAACAAGGGTCTCTCCACCAACTACAAGAAACGTCTGGCCTCTGTGCTTCCCAACAAGGGTCTCTCCACCAACTACAAGAAACGTCTGGCCTCTGTGCTTCCCAACAAGGGTTTCTCCACCAACTACAAGAAACGTCTGGCCTCTGTGCTTCCCAACAAGGGTCTTTCCACCAACTACAAGAAACGTCTGGCCTCTGTGCTTCCCAACAAGGGTTTTTCCACCAACTACAAGAAACGTCTGGCCTCTGTGCTTCCCAACAAGGGTTTCTCCACCAACTACTAAGTCATGTTTTGCTTGGGGATCAAATACTCGTTGAACTGCATCTCAGTTTATAAGTGGGCAAACTTACAAAATCTGCAGGGGGATCAAATAATTATTTCCCCCACTGTATGTACCTGATTTGCTAGTGTGATAAAAGTAGTTACATGTAAATTCTTCCTGTTTTAGGAATTCAGGTTGGTATAAAGGAATGGTTGGCTCTGTTCGCTCCCTATAGACTGGTTATGTGGTCTCCTTACTCCTGATTTCTAGATCTTGCACTAATGAGGACTCACCAGCCAGAAATAGCTAGATAAAAAAAAAAAACAGGGATATGATTTCCAGGCTGTAGACCGGTCGTTCTGGATACGCAGTTGGCTCTTGTAATATAAAGGGCTGGTTGGCGATGGCTCCGCCCACTATCCTAAAATGAAACATAACCCCCCCCGATCAGGACAGCCATGATATGTAAATCCTTTCTGTTTTAAGAATTCAATGTTGTGCTTCACTTTTTTAGTTCCAAAAAATATTGTTTTAATCGGTCCATTTCCATCCCGCTAATGATTTCACGCCACGGCTTTGACAAATTATTTACAGAATTTAATAATTGCAGCTTTTCTCAGAAGTGACAAGAAAACAATCGGCGCGCTAAGCCCGGCGGTGAGAACGGAGGAGAGCGGGCTGACATTAAAAATAGACTGTCCAATTAAAGGTTGTGCAATTAATTAAGTGCACATTCTGTAAATCGGGACCAAGGAGAATATTCATCAAAGCTGTGAATTATGACCTATCTTGTCCAAAAGCCAAATACATTTAACGTGAAAAAATGAAAATTGATGACAACATTAGCCGAGTAAAGTGCACATGGAGCGAATATACGACAGGTGGGCTTTGATTCAGTGGAACGCGGTTCACCTCCAATCAGACGTAATTCATCTTCGTGTTCACTTTGTTGAAGTTATTGTACTTTAGCCCTTGAGTGCCTGAAGAGCTGACACGTCGCATTTCACTTATTGGAAATCTGTACACCGGGCTTGTGTAAAGCCCGACTCCGGGGCAAATGTATTCTTCTTCGAAATGGTCGCCCGCAACGGAAAGAACGAACGGCCGATGATGACACTTGAATCAAATCAACATTTTTCAGCAAGACAAAAACGAGCTGTGAGAGTTCAGTCCTGGAGAATGTCCCACTGACGCATTTCACCCTTACAGGCTTAGTCGTAGAGATATCTGTCCTGTTTTTTTTAGTCCCTCAGCAGGCGTTTTAGAACTCATTTATATGCGTGGTGCTCTCTGAAGATCTGCATTTGGCTTATTCTTCAAGTTGCAATTGGCTGGAGTTCTTGCCTCCTCACCTCCTACTTTAGCGTTTGATCCCTTCCCTAGAACTTTGCAACTGCATGCATTGCATGTGGTTTCAGGCACTTGCAGAGTGGCCCCATTTACTTAAAAGCTACAGGGAGTAGCTGGTGCTCCTCTAGTGATATAAAGATCTATATAGAGGAATCAGGACCTCCTTCCTCCTGCTCGTGCTCCTCTAGTGATATAAAGATCTATATAGAGGAATCAGGACCCCCTTCCTCCTGCTGGTGATCCCTCTAGTGATATAAATATCTATATAGAGCAATCCGGACCTCCTTCTTCCTGCTGGTGATCCCTCTAGTGATATAAATATCTATATAGAGGACTCAGGACCTCCTTCCTCCATCAGATGATCCCTCTAGTGACCTCTTTCCTCCTGCTGGTGACCCCTCTAGTTATATAAAGATCTATATGGAGGATTCAGGACCTTCATCCTCCTGCTGGTGATCCCTCTGGTCATAAAAAGATCTATATGGAGGAATCAGGACCCCCTTCCTCCTTCTGGTGATCCCTCTAGTGATATAAAGATCTATATAGAGGAATCAGGACCCCCTTCCTCCTTCTGGTGATCCCTCTAGTGATATAAAGATTTATGTGGAGGAATCAGAACCTCCTTCCTCCTGCATGTGCTCCTCTAGTGATATAAAGATCTATATAGAGGAATCAGGACCACCTTTCTCCCTCTGGTGATCCCTCTGGTGATATAAAGATCTATATGGAGGAATCGGGACCTCCTTCCTCCTGCTGGTGACCCCTTGAGTGATATAAAGATCTATATATTGGATTCAGGACCTCCTTCCTCCTTCTGGTGACCCCTCTAGTGATATAAAGATCTATATGGAGGATTCAGGACCTCATTCCTCCTTCTGATGATCCCTCTGGTGATATAAAGATCTATATAGAGGGATCAGGACCTCCTTCTGGTGATCCCTCTAGTGATATAAAGATCTATATGGAGGAATCAGGACCTCCTTCCTCCTGCTAATAATCCATTTAGTGATATAAAGATCTATATAGAGGAATGAGGACCTCCTTCCTTCTGCTTGTGATCCCTCTAGTAATATATATATCTATATAGAAGAATCAGGACCACCTTCCTCCATCAGATGATCCCTCTAGTGACCTCTTTCCTCCTGCTGGTGACCCCTCTAGTGATATAAAGATCTGTATAGAGGAATCAGAGCCTCCTTCCTCCTGCTGGTGACCCATCTAGTTATATAAAGATCTTTATAGAGTAATCAGGACCTTCTTCCTCCTGCTGGTGATCCCTCTGGTGATATAAAGATCTATATAGAGGAATCGGGACCTCCTTCCTCCTGCTGGTGCTCCTCTAGTGATATAAAGATCTATATAAAGGAATCAGGACCTCCTTTCTCCTTCTGGTGATCCCTCTGGTGATATAAAGATCTATATAGAGGGATCAGGACCTCCTTCTGGTGATCCCTCTAGTGATATAAATATCTATATGGAGGAATCAGGACCTCCTTCCTTCTGCTTGTGATCCCTCTAGTAATATATATATCTATATAGAAGAATCAGGACCACCTTCCTCCATCAGATGATCCCTCTAGTGACCTCTTTCCTCCTGCTGGTGACCCCTCTAGTGATATAAAGATCTATATAGAGTAATCAGAGCCTCCTTCCTCCTGCTGGTGACTCCTCTAGTGATATAACGATCTGTATAGAGTAATCCGGACCTCCTTCCTCCTGCTGGTGACCCCTCTAGTGATATAAAGATCTGTATAGAGGAATCAGAGCCTCCTTCCTCCTGCTGGTGACTCCTCTAGTGATATAAAGATCTGTATAGAGTAATCCGGACCTCCTTCCTCCTGCTGGTGACCCCTCTAGGTATATAAAGATCTTTATAGAGTAATCAGGACCTTCTTCCTCCTTCTGGTGATCCCTCTAGTGATAGCTATAAGCCTATATAGGGGTATCAGGATCTCTTACTGGTGATGCTTCCCAAAATTCTATTCGTTTTCCCCTTTGCATGGTTTGCATATTTTACAATCATCAGGAAAAAGCCACTTTAAATCTGTTTCTTCTATAGTTCCAGCCAACACTGTACCCTATCAGGAGATTCATTTTTTTCCCTAGGTACACTATTTTGCATTTAGGAAGGTTGAACTGCAGTTTCCACTTCTTTGACCAACCTTCCACCAATGTGCAATAAAGTTTCAAGTTACCAATACCTCCAAGTACAGGCACCATCAGCTTTCTACAGGGATGAGGCGATTGATTTGGGAATGAACCTGGTCGACATGTTACCAAGAGTCTGTTGCAAGTGCACCGATCTATCCGATTTATTTGTTTTTTTATCTTTTTGTGTTTTTGAGTTACTGGGCTATCCAGTGCGCTTTGTGCTCTTTTATGCCTTAGCTTTTCAGAGTTGTCGCCTCCGGATATACGTAGAGCTTGCAAGAATCAGTAGCATTACCCAACGCTGTGGATCAGCGAGCGCGCTGCAGTTTGCGAAATCAAGTTGATGCCACATTTATACTTGAAATCATATACCAAAGTGGAGTGGCACAGTAACCCGCTCCCGGTCACGTGACTGAGCTGCCGTTTGCGGCGGTGATAAAAACGGATCTGCCCTGCAACTTCACACATTACAAGAAGTTTGTGAAGCATGGAGAGAAGGGAAGTGACAAGGCTATTGTTGTGACTGCTGGAAGCGGAGGCTGTTACGTTCATATTAAAACGTAATGGGCCCATTAAAGTAAAAACACTGTTAAACTTGATTGAATAAATTAGTTAATTAACCATAACATCTAATGCAGTCCTCCGGGGCACATTGCCATTCTTCAAGACGCGGAAACGTCTGAAAAACGCCACACCGCGCCGTCGCAGAGGCCCGCACATCACGTACGATTAGACTGACGGAACGGCAGACGTATTGCCGCCGAAGCCCGATGCTTAGGAAAGGAGCCGAGACCGGCTTGTGCCGTTCGCCGTGAGAACGGGAGGAGGCTTTGACAAGCTGACGCAGGCCTCGCTCCTTCCTATTGTAATTTGTCAGCGCCAGTAAAACAAATCAGAAACATTTTCTGACACTTTCTCTAGTGTCTCCTTGAATTTCCCCTGCCTCGGGGCGTTGGGGGAGCAAGCTGCCCTTTTCTTCTTCATTATCAGGGCATTTCATGCTGATTGCAGTGACATGCATACCAAATGGCCTCGTTCATGTGAAACTTAACTCACTCGGCTCTAAGATACCTCTGAAATTAAAGCGTCTGGTGATTTTTCTACACAGATACATCCCAGTCTAGGAAGTATATGGTGACCCTGAATGATGCCTGTACAAAGATGACTGCGTTCTTCTGGAGAGAAAAAAATCAATTGAATGCATTGTCAAGAGGAGTACTGTGATGTCTGTGAGGTGTAATAAATACCTGGAAGTGTTATACTGATGCGTTACTTAAAGCCAACCTTTAGGCAAAACATGAACATGTCCTTCTCTAAGCATGCATGCAATTAACATAAATATATACCGTATTTATCGGGGTATAGCACGCTCCCGCGTATAGCGCGCACCCCTAATGTTCCCCCGAATTCCTGTGGAAGAAAGTTTTTTTTGTACTTACAGTTTTGGTGTCTTGCGCGGCGTCCATCGGCGGCCTCGTCGGGTCCGGCGTCCGTCTACGGCTTCGGGTGTCCTCTTCGTCGGGTCCGGCGTCCTTGTGCGGCGTCCTCCCCGCTCGTTTCCCGCGCCGAGTTTGAATACTGCGCCGACATATACAGAGCGCAGTACACTCGTGTACCGTCGGGCAGGCTCGGCAACTCTCGCGCTGACGTCCTGTATGTCCAGGACGTCAGCGCGAGAGGACCCGAGACTGCCCGACAATACACGAGTGTACTGCGCTCGGTATATGTCGGCGCAGTATTCAAACTCGGCGCTGGAAAGCAGGTATCGGAGTATACCGTGCACCCACAATTTTGCCCTGATTTTCAGGGCAAAAAAGTGCGCGGTATACGCCGATAAATACGGTACATGATGACAGCGTTGGGGCTTAGGTAAGGGATTAGGTTAGTGTTGATGTCTAGGTCAGGAGATTTAGTTGGTGTGGGGCCTAAATTAGTGGTTTGGTTAGTATTTAGACTTAGGTCAGTGTCGGGGCTTAGGTTAAGGGGGCAGGTTAGTGTCAGGGTTAGGATTAGTGGAGGGGTTTAGGTAAAGGATTCAATTAGTATTAGGCCCTAGGCTGGGGGTCAGGTTAGTGTCTGGGTTTAGTGTTGGGGCTTAGGTTAGGGGATGGGTTACTGTTGAGGCTTAGTTTAATATTTAGGATAGTTTTTAGAGCATGGATGCTCAACCTGTGGCCCTCCAGCTGTTGCAGAATTACAAATCCCATGAGGCATTGCAAGGCTGACAGTTACAAGCATGACTTCCAAAGGCAGAGCCATTATTGGGGCTTAGTTTGGGGTTAGGTTATTAGCTGGGTTAGTGTTGGGGCTTAGTTTAAGATTTGGGATAGATGTAGGGCCTAGATTAGGGGTTGAATTTGTGTTGGAGATTAGGTTAGTGCTAGGACCAAGGTTAGGGTCTAGGTTTGTGTTGGGCCTTAGGTTAGGTGTTGGGTTAGTGTTGGGGCTTAGTTTATGATTTGGGATAGTTGTAGGGCCTAGATTAGGGGTTGGATTAGTGTTGGAGATTTGGTTAGTGTTAGGGCCTAGGTCAGGGGTTAGGTTTGTGTTGGGGCCTAGATTTTGGGTTAGGTTTGTGTTGGGACTTAGGTTAGTGTTAGGACCAAGGTTATTGGTTAGGTTTGTGCTGAGCCTTAGGTTAGGGGTTAGGTTAGTTTTGGGTTAGGTTAGTAGCTGGGTTAGTGTTGGGGCTTATTTTAAAATTTTGGATAGTTTTAAGGCCTAGATTAGGGGTTGGATAAGTATTGGAAGTTAGGTTAGTGTTAGGGCCTAAGTTAGGGGTTAAGTTTGTGTTGGGCTTTAGGTTAGGAGTTGAGTTAGTGTTGGGGCTTAGTTTATGATTTGGGATAGTTTTAGGGCCTAGGTTAGGGGTTGGATTAGTGTTGGAGATTTGGTTAGTGTTAGGGCCTAGGTTAGGGGTTAGGTTTGTGTTGGGGCCTAGATTTTTGGCTTAGGTTTGTTTTGGGGCTTAGGTTAGTGTTATAACCAAGATTATGGGTGATGCTGCTTACACACGATCGGAAATTCCGACAGGAAACATCCGATGTGAGCTATTGGTCGGAAATTCCAACCGTGTGTAGGCTCCATTGGAATTTTTCTGTCAGACTTTCCGGCAAGAAAAAAATGGAGAGCTGGTTCTCAATTTTTCCGACGGAAAAAGTTTTTGGATGAAATTCTGATCGTCTGTATGCCATTCCGACGGAGAAAAATCCTACACATGCTCGGAATCAAGTCGACGCATGCTCGAAAGTATTGAACTTAATTTTTATTGGCTCGTCGCAGTGTTGTACGTCACCACATTCTTGACGGTCGGAATTTGGTGTGACCGTGTGTATGCAAGACAAATTTGAGCCAAAATTCAGTCTGAAAAAAATCCACGTTTTTTTTGTGGGAATTTCCTATCCTGTGTATGCGGCATGAGGTTTGTGCTGGGCCTTCGGTTAGGGGTTAGGTTAGTGTTGGGGCTTAGTTTGGGGTTAGGTTAGTAGCTGGGTTAGTGTTGGGGCTTAGTTTAAGATTTGGGATAGTTTTAGGTGGCCTAGGTTAGGGGTTGGATTAGTATTGGAGATCAGGTTAGTGTTAGGGCCTAGGTTAGGGGTTAGGTTTGTGTTGGGGCCTAGATTTGTGGGTTAGGTTTGTGTTGGGGCTTAGGTTAGTGTTAGGATTTAGGTTAGGGGTTACATTTGTGTTGGGGCTAAGGTTAGGAGTTAGGTTAGTATTTGGGCCTAGGTTAGGGCTAGGTTAGTGTTGGGGCCTAGGTTAGTGTTAGGTTAGGGGTTATATTTGTGTTGAGGCTAAGCTTAGGAGTTAGGTTAGTATTTGGGCCTAGGTTAGGGCTAGGTTAGTGTTGGGGCCTAGGTTAGTGTTAGGATTTAGGTTAGGGGTTACATTTGTGTTGGGGCTAAGGTTAGGATTTAGGTTAGGGGTTACATTTGTGTTGGGGCTAAGGTTAGGATTTAGGTTAGTATTTGGGCCTAGGTTAGGGCTAGGTTGGTGTTGGGGCTTAGGTTAGTGTTAGGATTTAGGTTAGGGGTTACATTTGTGTTGGGGGCTAAGGTTAGGAGTTAGGATTTATGTTAGGGGTTACATTTGTGTTGAGGCTAAGGTTAGGAGTTAGGTTAGTATTTGGGCCTAGGTTAGTATTGGGTCTTTGGTTAGTGTTAGGTTTTAGGTTAGGGGTTACATTTGTGTTGAGGCTAAGGTTGGTTAGGGTAGTATTTGGGCCTAGGTTAGGGCTAGGTTGGTGTTGGGGCCTAGGTTAGTTTTAGGATATAGGTTAGGGGTTACATATGTGTTGGGGCTAAGGTTAGGAGTAAGGTTAGGGGTTACATTTGTGTTGAGGCTAAGGTTAGGAGTTAGGTTAGTATTTGGGCCTAGGTTAGGGCTAGGTTAGTGTTGGGGGCTTAGGTTAGTGTTAGGATTTAGTTTAGGGGTTACATTTGTGTTGGGGCTAAGTTTAGGAGTTAGGTTAGTCTAAATACTGTAGATGTATTAAAGCACCCTCAAAACCCACCAGAGCACTTTACTGCCACTCCGAAACCCAAAACAAGCACTTAGACTCTCTCTAAAATAGTAAACTTGCTTAGGTTTGATGGCCTTCATCATTTATGGACCATTACCTTAGAACTAATTCTTCTGTGGTGCAAGAAGAAGCAGCACATTAGATCATTTAGGCCAGTGGCCATCAAACCTGTCCTCGGGGCCCACTTACAGGCCAGGTTTTCAAGATAACTTAAATCCATCACAGGAGATATAATTTGCTGCTTAGTGATTGCAGTATTCTAGTCTGCATCTCCCCAAGGTAATACTTAATACCTGGCCTGTTAGTGGTCCCTGAGGACAGGGTTGATGACCACTGATCTAGGCAGTCCACCGTTCTGGCACAGTGCAGGATTTCCTACACGTTTTCCTGCAGCGCCTGTTGGCCGTACGTAGTTGTAAAGTTTAGGATTTCACAGCCTTCCCCAGTCACGAGGCAAACGTGTTAGTCAAAGAGCAGCTCTGCGCAATTTGTACCCCAACGACAACAGAAATCTCCGCCGTCCATCTGGAAGAAATGTAGTGCTGGGCTGTAAAAAATGTCACCGTTATACATACACGCCGAGCAAAAAAAAAAACCTTTCCTAATCTAATTTAAAAACATTGCTCCCGCACCTATAGGATTGGCGGCACGCAGTCAACTGGCTCCCATCAGCATTAATATTACCCAGGCCTGGGCTCTTATAAATATTTATTTTACGGTTACATAGCGCCTCTGCTTTCATGTAGGTTAAGCTGTAATCTTTGGCTTGTCAGCTGCAGGATATAGCAGGGGATAAATCATACTCGCCCCAACTGATAGATGTCTGAAGTGTTGTATACAAATGGCGGGAGATGTCAGTGTATAGCCCAGTTTAGGTTGCACACTAGTTATAAACACTGACATTCCTGAGCGCTGAAGCCATTTGCTGGCTAAGCACTCAGCAGCTTCTCCGGGTCGGGCGCTGTGCGCGCTCAATCAGGTTTTAATGATTTCAGATGTGTACAATTAATGAAGCTTAGATTAATTGAAGGATTATGGCAAGAGGGTCCGGGATGTGGTGAGAAGCCATCAATACATTATACCTGCGCTGACAGCCGCCGTCAGCTGCCTCGGCTGTGAGTGATCGCCGTTCTGATTTGCCCTTTTCCTGAAATGTACCTGCTGCACAAAGTTTTCTCTGTTTATTTTTTACCGTATTCCCAGATGTTCCTCGCCCACTCCGACATCCAAGTTTAATGAAGCTGCAGTCAGAGAACAAAAAAGTTATTTTTCGCCATTTATAATGGACACTGCTATAAATGGCTGCTTTGCCCCAAGGCTCCAGTTTCTGAACCTAAAATTATTTCACGTGAGACCTTGCCTCAGATTTTCAATGGGATTTAGGTCTGGACTTTGACTGGGCCATTCTAACTAGGGTTGTCCCGATACCACTTTTTTAAGGCCGAGTACAAGTACCGATACTTTTTTTCAAGTACTCGCCGATACCGAATACCGATACCTTTTTTTATCTCATATGACAGCGGCACATGTGTTAGTATGTTTTTTTTTTATCTTTAACAATTTGTTTTTAATTTTAAATTTTTTTACAATTTTTTTTATTTATAATGCTTTCTTTTTTTTAAGGGGGGGGGGGGTGGAGCGTGTCAGTGTGTTTTTTCTTTAATTTTTTTATTTTATACAATCATTTTTTTTATTATTTTTATTTTTTCATCCCTGGTAGGGGGGCTTTGGTGAGATATCAGGGGTCTTAACAGACCTCTGACATCTTCCATTTGAGACAGGGAAAGGGACACATGTTCCCCAGTCCCTTTCTCAGCAGCATCAGCTGCGCTGAAAATGAAAGGAGAGAAGACAGTGTCTTCTCTTCATTCATAAACTGAAACATTTGTAAACACAGGTTACAATGTTTCAGTTATGTGAATGGACAGAGTCAGTGATCACGGATTTTCCGGCTCCTACCCCGCTCTCCATCCTGACAATTCCAGGGGGTGGAGGAGGAGCACCGAAGGGGAGAGAAACATGGCGGCATACACGGGATACACACGGCGGCATACACGGGATACACACGGCGGCATACACGGGATACACACGGCGGGATACACAGGATACACACGGCGGCATACACAGGATACACACGGCGGCATTCACCGGATACACACGGCGGGATACACAGGATACACACGGCGGCATACACAGAATACTGTACACACGGCAACATACACGGGATACACACGGCGGCATACACGGCTTTCAAATCAGCGGTGATCGGTGCTTGTAACTTCCCCACGCACTGATCACCGCCGACAGTACAAGTATCGGGTGAAGCATCGGGAGCATTTGTCCGAGTACAAGTACTCGGGCAAATGCTTGGTATCGGTTCCGATATCGATACTAGTATCGGTATCGGGACAACCCTAATTCTAACACATGAATATGCTTTGATCTAGACCAGGGGTCTCCAAACTGCGGCCCGGGGGCCATATGTGGCCCTTTGCTAGCCTTTATCCGGCCCTTGGGGTACTAGTTCTCCCAAGAGAGGAAGAAAAGAAAAAGGCGCACCAGCCTAGTGTGTTACCGTTATACCAATTTAATAGATTAAAAATATATAAAAAACCTACTCACAAGGAAAGAATCACAATAGGCTTATCGACAAACGCTGTAGTGGATAACCCTCGAACCACACTCCAAATGGGGGGATGAGGGTGTGTCACTGCCGGATGACGCGTTTCGAGGCTCCAAAGACCTCTTCATCAGAGCCCAGCAGTGTAGACCCTTCCAAAGGCCCCCCTTATATACATATGAGCACCCATAACCATGTGCCTAACGAGGGAAAGCCGCGGAGGACCTCCCAGGGACCATTTAGACTCCTACCACCTGAGTGGGTGGTCCCAGATACCTCACACGAATCGTAATACCAATAATAGTAATAGTATTAAATTAAAAACAAAATCAAATGGTATTGAATTGGAATAAAAAGATGCCGCTAAAAGCCGTGGGCATAAAGTAGATTTCAAAAACTAAAACAACAACCAAAAACTACTGGTTACAAGTTGCAAAAATGCCAATACTAGTGGAGTAGTGATATTGTTGTTGGTGACAGTGATTAACGATATTAACGACAACAATATTAATGCCAGTGGAGGTAAAAGCAAAACCCCCTAGAGCAGTGGCCAGATGGATATTGTTAGTATATCACTGATATGAATATAAATATAGTGGCACCTAGTCTGGAAATGCTGGACTCACAAGTGATTTCAGGGTGATCCGGAAAGGGCATCAATCCCCCAGTTCCCCTCAGGGTGATCCGGAGTTCTCCCACTGACACCAACAAGGAGGCACAATTTCTTCCACTGATACCAATGATGGGATACTATTACTAATAGGGGCACTACTCCTCCTCCTACTGACCATGAACCCTGAGGCCCTATTTATTCTCACTGATGCTGGGCCCGCGACATTTTCTGCCCACAATCCGGCCCTCCTAAAGTCTGAAGGACAATAAACTGGCCCATTGTTTGAAACGTTTGGAGACCGCTGATCTAGACCATTCCATTGTAGCTCTGGCTGTACGTTTAGGGTCGTTGTCCTGCCGGAAGGTGAACCTCCGCCCCGGTCTCAATCCTTTTGCAGACTCTAATGCCCTGTACACACGATCAGGTTTTCCGACAGGAAAACCGTGTGTAGCACTACCCCCTGCTGGATTTTTGGGCGGCACATTTACCTCATGGCTCCTCCGAAATTCCTAGGGGTGAATAATGTGTATTGCATGTAGTAGAAGTAAAGGAATGTCCACGACAGGTGCTCTTTGCTGTGCTCTTTATTACCCAGCCGGGTAAAAACAGTAAACTTGTAGTGAGGAAAGTAAAGTTGAAGAAGAAGAGGAGAATAGCAGATTCAGGCGTGATAATAGGAAACAGTCCTTCTCCCAAGCGTAACACTTCTATGCGCCACTCCTGCCGGAGTGGATTTAGCGTACCCGGACAGGCCTCTCCTCTCTCGCTGACCTGGCAGCCGGAGTATCACTCGGGCAATTGTAGGATAAAGTCTCTTCCACAGACCCTCCTTGGTGAGCCTCAGAAAGGTACCTCTGGGATCACTAAGGTAAGAAACAGACAAGAGAAGACAAGGCACACAGGATAGGATACACAAGGCTGGCCTGCACAAGGAACAATGAGGGAACACTGAATAAATCACTGAGGAACACCGGGAAAAAGCACACGGAGCATAGAGGGACAATTGAATTAATCACTGAGGAACACAGGGACACACGGAGCATAGAGGGACAATTGAATTAATCACTGAGGAACACAGGGACACACGGAGCATAGAGGGACAATTGAATTAATCACTGAGGAACACAGGGACTCACGGAGCATAGAGGGACAATTGAATTAATCACTGCAGACCACAGTGGTTTCAGCTACTTTGCCTGAACACTGAGTAATCCAGCGTTTTAAAACAGCGCTCCCCTCTGGGATTGGATGGAATTAAATGGTTGTACCCAGAGGAAAAGACCTGCCACTGGAGCCTGGGACAGGTGAGTGTGACATAAACCTTTCCCCACTCTCTATCTGCCTGTGTACCCGCAGCAGCCGGCGGGAGAGAAAATCCGGAAGCGCTGCAAAGGAGGCACACAGGGGGAAATTGGATGTGGGCAGCACAGGGAGGGGGATCGGTGTGACGGGATGAGAGGACAATTACAGAAGGCTGAAAGCTGGAGGGAGGGAGAGGGGGAGAATCTGGCTTTCAGCTGCTGAAGGGAGAGACGCAGACACAGTGCATCATTCTGTAATTGTCCACCCATCCTGCCGCACCGATCCCCCTGCGTGCCCATTGTTACCCCCCCTATTGGTGGCTCTGACCAGAGCTGCACTAGCCACTCAATGGAGTGTTACCAGGGTTGGCCTAGGTGGCTACCGTTGGAGTTTTAGACATAGGGCCAGGCCAATACTGTATATTCAAAGGTCAAATAAGATACCAGTGTGGCAGGAAACCGGAGTCCCTGGAGGAAACCCATGCAAGCACACGGAGAACATGCAAACTCCATGCAGTTAGTGTCCTGGCCAGGGTTCAAATTCAGGACCCCGTTGCTTCAAGACATAAGTCCTAACCACTAAGCCACTGTGCTGCTCTAATGCCGCATACACACCATCACTTTATGTGATGAAAAAAAATGACGTTTTTAAAAACGTCACTTTAATTGACTGTGTGTGGGGGAAAACGTCGTTGTATGTCTTGTAAAAAACGACCAAAAAAAATTGAAGCATGCTTCAATTTTATGTGTCGTTTTTCAAAAGTGCACTTTTTACTTCACAGAAATTGACCGTGTGTAGCAAAAAACGTTGTTTTCTAAGACGTTTTTTCATCCACGCATGCCCAGAAGCTACTTATGAAGAAAGCTTCAATGGTAAAACGTGGTAAACGTAACCTCACTTTGCAAGATCATTGTGAGAAAACGATGGTGTGTAGGCAACTTCGTCTTTGAAAATTGAAGTTTCAAAAACGTCGTTTTTTACTTCACAGAAAGTGTCGTTTTTTTTCATCACATAAAGTGATGGTGTGTACGCGGCATAACACTTACCTATGTATATAAATATTACACGTCAGTATGGTTGATGTACGACACTTTGTGCTCTGTTTCCTGTAAGACTCGGGCAAGCAGGCCTCTCAGGCCTCCATACTGTCGATTCCCACACATTTTTTTGCCATGACTTTTATGGACTTTTCTCTTTGCGGTCTCGCCATGATTTATGGTCATTTGTGTGATTGCATTGCTTTGCTTTATGGCAGCTTATGTCATTCTGCTTTTGTCACAAATGACTGCCATAAAGTGTGCTGGAACACTATAAACCATTAGCCCTGAGTCTGCGAGAGTCAAGGTTTCCTGAGTATATAAAAAAAGACAGATCATGACAACTGAGCCGTGCCAGGTATCCCAAAACACCAGGGGTCATTGCAGACGGAGAACTGCCGAGGACTTGCGAGCGCTGCCCGGCCTTTCTGTCTGTTGCTGGCAATGTGGCACGATTCTTCCAGCTCCGGGTGAGCGATGACTCTGAAACAAACGCATTTTTTTACTGTCTGAAGATTCAGCTTTTCCTATTTGCTGACAAATATCTATCACAAATCATACCAGCCAAGAGGATAATCTTGAACATTGAACTTAGATGATTGCCCAAGATGAAGCCCAAATACTGCTGTCCTGGACACAATAATAATATTGATGCTCCTCTCTAATGGCTTCACTTTTGTAGGCAGTAAAGCCCTTTTCACATGGACTTCATGGGTTCAGTAATGTTTTTTCAAAGAAAAAAAACATTCAGTTTACAAGTCCATTTTTAGTTTAGTTCAGTTTACCCCGGTTTACCTTAATCCTATAGAAAATGTATGGAGCTGAAATTTCGAGTTGCCAAGAAACCTTAAAGCGGAGGTTCACACCTACAATATACTTTTTCCCCTTAGATGAATGCTCGTTTTGTCTAGGGGAATCGGCTAGTTGTTTTAAAATATGATCCGTACTTACCGTTTACGAGATGCATCTTCTCCGTCGCTTCCGGGTTTGGGCTGTGGGACTGGGCGTTCCTATTTTGATTGACAGTCTTCCGAGAGGCTTCCGACGGTCGCATCCATCTTGTCACGATTTTCCAAAAGAAGCCGAACATCGGTGCGCAGGCGCAGTATAGAGCCGCACCGACGTTCGGCTTTTTTCGGCTACGAGTGACGCGATGGATGCGACCGTCGGAAGCCTCTCGGAAGACTGTCAATCAAGAAGGAACGCCCGCTCCCGAAGACCCATACCCCGGAAGCGACGGAGAAGATGCATCTCGAAAACGGGTAAGTACTGCTCATATTTTAAAACAAATAGCCGATTCCCCTAGACAAAACGAGCAGGAATCTAAGGGGAAAAGAGAAAAAAATAAATAAATGGGTGAACTCCCGCTTTAAGGATTTAGAGAAGATCTGTATAGAAGAGTGGAGACCAAAATCCCTCCTGAGATGTGTGGAGACCTGATCACCATCTACAAGAAACATCTGACCTCTGTGCTTCCCAACAAGGGTTTCTCCACCAAGTACTAATAGGATCAAATACTTATTTTACTCACTGCGACTCAATTTATAAAATGTGTATTATGTGGGGTTTTTTTCTGGGTTTTTGGTTGATATTCTGTCTCTATCATATAAAATACACCTATGATAAAAATGATAGACCCTTAATTTTTTTGTAAGTGGGCAAGCGTACAAAATTTGCATCAAAGTATTATTTCCCCCACTGTGTGTGTGTGTGTGCGTGTATGTGTATGTATATATATATATATATATATATATATATATATATATATATATATATATATATATATATATATATATATATATATATATATATATATATATATATATATATATATATATAGTAAATATTCCCCTGACAAGTTTGGTCAGGCTGAATTGCAGTGTAATGAGTTGATGGGCCTATCTTCGGAGAGTCCTGGCGTGCTCCAGGTCAGGCCCAGCATAGAAGAACAGACGTTCCATCGATTGCTGCGTTGCTAATCAGCTCTTATTTACACAACTCAAATAGTAAAAAAAAAGTCCATTTTCTTCGCAGGCACAGAATCTGAATCATGATTCCTTCTTTTTTTTTTTTTTTTTTTAAGGCAACAAGTAGCTAAAATCTCTAACAATGTCCCTGGGGGAGAGAGTGAATTAACATTGGTGACACTTGCTAACCTGCAAACTACTTCCATTGATTATTTTAATTTTGTCCCTGACACGCGGTGTTTAAAGCGTACTCCTGCAGCGGCTCTTTGCCTGGCGGTCCTGTCAGCGGCAGTAGCTGCTTCCCATTCAGGCGGACTTAATGACTCCGAGCGGAGTTCAGAATACATCATCAAATCAGCCTCAGTAATTGGATGGGATGTCCGTGGTGGAGGACTTGTTAAACTCCCGAGAACAGAAGCTGGGGCCTCCATCGCTGGGAGATGATATTTTATCTTTGCATTTGTCAACGTGAAAGAAAAAGTGAAGCTTGATAGGTTCTGTTATGTGTCATTTACAGATATGTTTATGTTACAAGGCATCTGGAAAGTATTCACAGCG